>NC_082397.1:4219921-4236617 GCF_031168955.1 Gadus macrocephalus
GATGAAGACTGGGATATAGGAAACATCATCCACACACTGGTCAACCGACGCCACGGGGAGAAGTGCATCGCCTACTCCGAGAGCCACGACCAGGTACAGACATCACTGAGTACACCTAGTTCTGTAACTCTCTTTCTGCTATTGAGACGTTAGCAGATGCTTCCATCCAAAGCCACTCACAGGAACTCATTTACAGCAGTCAAGTAAATTTAGATTTGTAAAGCCCTAAAGCAGAGTTAAAGTCTCCAAAGAGCTTAATTACCAAGGAAGAAACATTGGGAATGCAGATTCAGGGATTCTTCCCTTCAGGGATGGACAACATTGACACATAATGTTAGCCTAACAAGCAACAGTTTAGTAAAGTTTGATTGTTAGAAAATAGAAAAGTTGCAGTTGGGTTGTTCCCCAACCAAAATGTTCTGGGTACAATACCCTAATGTCCACATTCTGACCCCTAGCTGCGACTTGTCGAGTCAGAATTCACTCTGTAATTTTGGAAAAAGCGTCTGCTGAATGAGGAACGATGAAAAAGTGGGTACCTCATTCCCAGTCTGAGATTAAGAAAGTACATCCAATCTTATGCATAAAGGTACTGCGGATTTTCTTGGCTGGAAAATGAACACCAAACCGCAACACCACTCGTAGATCGGCAGAAGTAGTCTTGGTAGAAGTTTGTTCCTGCTTCGCTGACGCAGCCTCCCCTTGTGCCCGGCCCAGGCGCTGGTGGGAGACAAGACGCTGGCCTTCTGGCTCATGGACAAGGAGATGTACACCAACATGAGCTCCCTGGTCCCCATGACTGCCGTCATCGACCGAGGCATCCAGCTGCACAAGATGATCCGCCTCCTCACGCACGCCCTCGGAGGAGAGGGCTACCTCAACTTCATAGGTGAGTCGTCATGGTAACGCTGTAACGAACGCCCGGACAAAGGGAAAAGCCGAGACCTGGAGGAAAGTGGATCGTATGGATTGAGTTTTTTAGGACGGTGGACTCTTTCGTGAAGAGGAGAACTTAAGTGGTCACAGAGGTCACAGTAAGATTCACTTGAACATTAACGCCCGGACCAAGTAAAGCTTTTCTAAGAAGCTTTACTTGAACCCTCAGAGGTAAAAAGTGGTACTAAATTATTTGGGTGGCAGGGTTCTAGATTGCTCTAAATCGGGTTCTTATTTCAGTAACGGTGATCAAATGGCATAATAATAATAATAATAATAATAATAATAATAATACATAGGTTTTATATAGCGCTTTTCTCGGTACCCAAAGACGCTTTACAAAAAACACAAAACAAAAAGGATACAAATGAACAGTACAGTACATACATGCATACATACAAATACTCCAAAAAACAACAATACAGAGAAAGATAGGACAGTGAGAAAGAGAGAGGGTGGACATTTTTTGTCAGGTGTTGTAAGTGATGTTGAAGAGATGTGTTTTGAGATGACTTTTGAAAGACTGCAGTGAATCAGAGTTACGGATGGCCAGGGGATGGAGTTCCAGATAGATAGCATAGATTACTATGTTGACGATTATATATGACAAATTAACACGTAACTCTTTTGGCTCTTTAACTTTCTCTGGGACACGGCCATCAACATAATCCTCTGTACAGACGGAGCTCCACATATCCACACAAACATCGCCGCAGGTGACCCTGGTCGTGTTATCCAACGTGATCTCAAACGTCAAATGACCCAAAACAACCTCTCTGTCTGCTGGTACATTGCCCCCTATCGACTGGTCAAAGAAACCATAATTTGATGATAATAAAAGATAATTGTCCTTGTGTCCTTGACCCTTGGCACATCACTTCCTTTAAATCTAGAGCCTCCAAATTATAATTGTTTTAGACTTAAATGCCCTGATTAATATTAAAAAAGACAGACGTCTCTGTCTGACTCCCAACTCAGTCTGTGCCCACATGAAGGGTGTGGTTGCATCACTCCCTGTAGCGCTACGACCCCCATGTTGATGATATTAGTCTTTTGAAAAATCTCTTTCAAAAGATTCCTCAACTTTTCTGATTGCGTTCATGTTTCAAAACTCTCTAAAGTGGTATACATTTGTCCTGGTTATGTCGTTATGACTATCATGTTTAGATGAAGGGTTAGCAATGATACAAAGCAAACACTTTATGGTTGCCCCACAAAAAACAAGTCGGCCTAGTCCCTCAGAAGAAGAAGACATGTCATCCACAGTCACTCCAGTTGGGTGGAAGCCCCAGCACAACGCCATGCAGTGGGCAATAATTAGATGATTATTACAAAGGGTAACCATGGGTAATGTATTCCACGCAAATGTTTCCATGGCCCCCTGTTATTTTTCCATAAATTTTTGACACACATTCAGGGTTACTTTGTGATAATTATTTATCAAGATGTATGTTTCATTCTGATGACCTCACTAGCCAGCCTAAGGCATGGCCTTCATGAAGATTATAAATATGAGAAAATGCCAAAGTTAAAAAAACATTTATTATAAAGCCAAAAGCACAACCTCAGCATCTGCATTCATCCCAAGCTGCCTTCGTGGCCAGGTCGTAGTACTCAAATTGTTGAAAATATAAGGTGAAAGGCTATGGATAGAAATAATAAATAAATAAAATATTACCTGGCATACCAACATCAAACTTTGCATGGCTTGAGACCTGACTGAACCAAATCAAAAGTTACCCAGGTGGCAGTGAAGAATTTGACACATTAACAGAGCGAAACCACTTTCTCTTTATATTCAAGTTAAAAAGGCAATAAAACCTTTCTGTGCTCATCCCTTTCCCAAACACATCTGGGTTTGAGTGATCGCGTCCTTGAGACCATCGGCATTTGATTCTTAATCGCATCCTTTCTTTGTGGGATTTTCTGTCTGGCATGGAAATGTTTTTTTTTTTACTGCCAAGGAGTGCCTGTGAGTGAGTTTGCAAATCCGCAATAATATCGATATTGTTGGTGTTTGACTATTTCGGATAGAATATTGTTCAGATACAATGCAATGATGGCCAGCGGTTACTCACAATATGGAACTTCCGCAAGGAGCAGCTAAAGTAAATGTATTTTTAATGGGATTAAACTCTAACAAGTGAAAGCACATGGCACATGGACATGAAAGATATATCACTCTTACCCTGAAAGTTTGAAGCTCTTACTTTCAAAGTGCTATGCACGTACCTTGAAAGTGATGCTCTGTAAACGCCCCTTATACTTTGAAAGTCCATGTTCATCCGACATTCTATTTCTACTGCCATTTTACCTTTCAGTTACGCCTCTTATATCTCTTATCTTATCTCAGCCACCTGTAATCGCCTCAACTCGTCCATGAATCCTTTTGTAATATTTGTTCCTTGCTTTGCTCTGTCCCTTTGATGGGTTTATGCTAGCGGTCCCACCCACCTCAAGTCAAGGTGGTACACACAGCCATGAAAAGTAGCTGACATTGGAGGGTGTTCACACTACAGAGCGGGGATGAAAGACCCAGTCGCTGCTGCCTTTCAAAACAAAAGCCTCTTCTCCGTCGCGGCTGGAAAGGCTCGCTGTTTTGATGTCTCTCCGCCATGGGGGGGTGGGGGTATATTGGGTGGAGGGGGGGCAACTGACTGTACCCCCGCCTGTTGGCGAGGATAATGAAGTGGTAATTGAGGATGTCGGGGGGTCGACCTTGGCCCGGATGGTGTGTTTGTGTCTGGGAGCGTGTCTCTGATTGGGGAAGGAAGGTGGAGGTAAACACACCACAGAACCATCCGCTCTCTCTCTCTCTCTCTCTCTCTCTCTCTCTCTCTCTCTCTCTCTCTCTCTCTCCTACAGCATCTTAGCTCCACCTGCTGCTCATGTGTTCCGTAGCACTGTGTGCAGTAACCACGGTAACTGAGGTCAATATCGATTTGTTTTCTGAGGCACCCTTAACTGGTTTTGTATATCATATCATATCTGATCAAATGTTTTTATTAGATTGGTCAAATGATTTTATTAAAATAAACAAAATATATTATAAATGAGATTGAGGTGAACTCAAAGGACTTCTTAAACCCAACTCCCTGGTCCCCTTTAAGCCAAGCTAATACTCCCTTATAGTGGGAGAGAATCTTTTAAAACATTTTCTTTCTCAGGACCTTCAACAGAGGGTAATCCAATACAAGTTTTCTCTCTCAAATCCCTCGTGGCGTTCGCCTCAACACCCCGACCCTGAGAAATAAACCAATCCCTGGCAGTAGACGACACAATAGGGGAGGAAGTGGGGAAAAGGAGGCGGGGAAAGAGATGGGAGTAAATGAGAGATGACATGGCTATTGCCGGATCAATGGCCGTGGAGTCATTTAGGCGGCGCTGGGCAATAACAAACAGTTTGAGCGGGAAAATCGATTTGGCAGTTGGCAAGCCGAGGAGAAGCCTGTTGATTGACTCGCGTCTGGTGGTAAACACCGAGCGGTTTGAAGACGAGTGGCGGTCAAGTCTGAGACATAACCGCGACAAACGGCAACCAAGTAATGAAACACCGCAGGGTCTGCAACAGAGTCTGATTTTGAACGATTATTTTATATTGAGGTTGGGCAACCATTGAGCTACCACTCTTGGTCAACTACCTGCTTCTTTGTGGTGGCCCTTTGAAACGTATCCAATAGACCATCTGTCTTGAGAAGTAACTGTGTTTCTAAAGTCACTTTTTCTTTTGTCAATTTGCTGAAGCTACTTCCGCTGTTGAATTAATGTACATTTTAATATTTTAGAGTCTGTGATTGCATTAACCTTCCACACTACGAGGAATCAATATACTAAGGAACTATGGTTTGTTGGCAGGGGCATTGTTTTTTTTTTTTACAACACTGCACTTTCAAAAATCCTCAGGCGACACCAACCTCAACCTCACCCCAAACTCCGAACATTGATCTCGGCATTGCTGGAATCCCTCCAAAGGAAAACAAATTGATCCTTGGCTCCTACTCGTGCTGCTAATTACTGAGCAGTCGGTGTCACTGTCGGCCCCTTATCTGACACCCGGGGGGCCTGCGAGGGGTGGAGAAGGGGGAACCAGGGATGTGTCTGACATCACCCTCCATGTAAACACCTCACCCCGGCCCTTTATCGGCCCATCACTGCTCCGATGTTAAGCCAGGCTGCCAACGAGTGCTCGCCTTACCTTCCGATTGCCCACAGCTAAAAGGGTTAGCTGTATTTGTGTAGGGACTTTTATTTAAGATGAGAAAGTGCCCCTGCATCAAGACCGAAAAGACGGACAATGGCATTAATGATGTACAACATTGAAGGTTTAAACTGTTTAACTGCATAAGCCAAAATAATACAAGGAAATGGTACTTGGAACAGGGCCAGCTAGCAGGGGAAAGAGTTGACCGAATCTGCCAAACTTTGTCCAGTCATTGATAAATAGAGTTCACTTGATAGGCCTGGACAATTACGTGGTGTCGAATCAAGAATATCTTTGGATGAAAAGTTGGGGAGAAAGTAAAAGTGAGGGCGGTAAGACAGGTCATGTATTTGTCATCTTAAGTGGCTGGGATAACCTTCCAAAGACCTTTTCAAACCCATTTTCACTAATGCTCTTTAAAACTTAAATTGGTCATAATAAGAGATTTAGTGCCAAATAATCTCTATCCTTTCTGCTTATTTGTGTTAAATCAAGAAGGGCTTTGATGAAACCGGGGGAAGGGCAATCCCTTAATCAATCCTTCTTTGGAGTAGAAAAATATGTATATTTAAAAGGAAGCTTTTGTACTTATTGTTGGGGTGAGGTTTAACCAGGATGTTTATCCTTTATAAATAATTGTGGACAATTTGACTTGTGGAGCTAGCATGTAGTTAGCATGTAGCTTACTTGTAGCTAACATTTAACTAGCCTGTAGCTAGCATTTATCTAGCTTGTAGCTGGCTTGTAGCTCCCTGCCTGCTCTCTGCGTACAGCAGCCCCCTACTAAATCTCTGCCTGCTCTCGGCTTACAGCAGCTCACTACTAGCTCCCTACTAGCTCCCTACTAGCTCCCTGCCTGCTCTCTACCTACAGCAACTCCCTACTAGCTCCCTATGAGCTCCATACTATCCCCTGCCAGCTCTCTGCATACAGCAGCCCTCTAATAGCTCCCTGCTAGCTCCCTGCTAGCTCCCTGCTAGCTCCCTGCTAGCTCCCTACTAGCTCCCTGCCAGCTCCCTGCCTGCTCTCTGCCTACAGCAGCTCCCTGCTAGCTCCCTGCTAGCTCCCTGCCAGCTCCCTGCCTGCTCTCTGCCTACAGCAGCTCCCTACTAGCTCCCTGCTAGCTCCCTGCCAGCTCCCTGCCTGCTCTCTGCCTACAGCAGCTCCCTGCTAGCTCCCTGCCTGCTCTCTGCCTACAGCAGCTCCCTACTAGCTTCCTGCCAGGTTTCTACATAGAGCAAGACTGATTACCATGTTAATGAATGCTGGCGCGCTGTTATTAAGAGCTCTCAAGGGTGATGGAGTTGGGGGGGGGTAGTGCTGATGGAGTTGAGTCTGTCTGAAGTGGCATCACCTCACCTTCACCCCTTCACTTCCCGACCCTCAAGCAAACCCCCGGAGCCCAAATGTGAATCAATGAGCCGTGCTTCTCTTTGAGATGCTGGCTAAGAGTAAACATGCGTTTTAAGGACAGGTAAGTGCTGGGTCATTTTTACCGATAATGAATTTACCTCAACTACAGCGCGTGTCTGAGTCAGCTAAGAACCCTTTGCAGCTGGCTGCCAGTAGAAAGCAACTTTGAAACTCTTGAGAACCAATTACTATTTTGTTATGTGGCGCTTTTATCCAAGGTTGATAAGAGTGTACCTAGATAGAGGACATTAAGGGGCAGGTCCTTGACTTCTTCTTAATACGGGGGATGAAGTGAGGGGGATCTTGTTTTAGAACAGTGTTTACAACCTGTCGCTCACCAGCTTCCGCGAGAGACTGAAGAATCACTTGTTCAGAGTAGGGCTGCAACAACGAATCGATAAAATCGATAAAAATCGATTACTAAATGCGTCGGCAACGAATTTGGTTGTCGATTCGTTGTGTCGCGCGATTAATAAGTTACTCGTAGGCGCAGCACTGTTTACAGCCAGCCGCCGACAGGTTGGTTCATGGTTCATGCAAGCCCACAGCGAGCTGTGTGAGCGACCACAGCTTGTATTTTGGTCATATCTTAACACTGGACTGTAGGCCTACATAAAAGTGTTGTACCTTCTATGTCTTTGGGTTAAAAAAAACTCCTTCAACTCAGTAGTAGTAATCACACAACCGGACGGTGTAGAAAGTCCCGTCAGTTAAAAATAGTAATGCAGTTTTTAAATCCATGTTAAAATCGGCAGGATATAGAGCTAGTTAGCTTAAAAAAAACAACTGACCAATGGTCACAAACAGTGTCAAATGTGATGTGTTCAGGTCGGCTCAGTAATATGATTGATGCGTTCAAATGCAACAGAAAAAAAATAATAATAATTGAGATTTTGGTGAAAACTTGTTTTCCCAGTAATATAAAATAGATAGTAAAAATAGAATTATGACCTGTTTAATGTCCTATCTTGAACTATCATCATCTTATCAGCAATTCAAGCAATATTACAAGTTCTATTTCAAGGAGTCTCGAAAATGGTATCAATAGGTTTGACCGGTTAACCATAGACATCCCTTATATACATATAAGTATATCATACATTGTATGTTTTTTTTTGTGTTATCCCAGTTACGTTTTTTTTTTTATTATTTAATATTACTTTTAATAGTTCCGGGACGTTGGAGCAATAACCTGGTGTTTTTACACTTCAGTCTGCACTGTGAATTTTAAGTAATGTTCCGTTTTTTAATAAAGATGCGGCAATCACAAATGTTTATTTTTTTTATCAGATTCATCGATTAATCGAAAAAATAATCGACTGATTAATCGATTATTAAAATAATCGTTAGTTGCAGCCCTGGATCAGAGTTCATGTTTGTGCGTCCTGGCACTTAATGTACACACTTATTGTATGTTGTACGTCCTGGCAATTAAGATGATTACGAATCAGTGTGAAGCATCTTATCCTAGCTATCTTTGTTGTATAGCAGAGAATGGGTTAACCTTGCCTTTTTTGTTGTGCTTGGCACTTGTTTCTAGGAACATCCTTACTGTAGTGTGGTTTCTCTTCCCTCTGACAAATGTACTTTTTTGCAATAATAAAAAGAATAGATCATTTTTATTACTCGCTTTGGATAAAAGCATCTGCTAAATGCCCCAAATGTCAATGTAAGGCCCTGGTCACGTGATCAGCTACTCTAACAGTGCAGCTATGGTGTGCCCCTTTTCTCCTAACATGCTGATTGGCTTTCAGCATTGTCACTCACAGAAATGTTTAGGTAGTGCCGTCACGACACGGGTGAATCAGGTTTATTCTTACATTTACAAACCAAGGGCCTATTCAGTCCACTGGTATGTCCTTTTCTCATTTGCACATCCAATGATATGTTTATGCTGTTCCTGGCGTGATGCCCGTGATTGGTTATGGCTGCATGTCAGTCAAGATTGCGGCCTGACAAGAAGGCGGTTCTGGACACAGTTAATCAATGCAGTGTCCCAGACTCTGGTTGGCTGGAGGATAGGGTGCTGTTTACAGAACAACGTTGTGTCCTCAGTCCCGCGCCGGTCACACTACAGTATGCTTGCCACGGTGTTCCCCGCGTTGTGATCATCGGACTGACGCGTTGGTTTGGAGACCGCACAACGAACATGCGCCGTGCTCATCCTCCTGATGGAGCATGGCACGCAGACGCTCTTGCCTCCAACCAGGGTCGAGTCTGACTTTTAATGCTTTCCTTTATAGCTGAAGTTTCCACAGCGTGGGAGGGTAATCAACTGTGTAGCTGTCATAAGAGAAGGCAGCCCTCTCTCTCTCTCTCTCTCTCTCTCTCTCTCTCTCTCTCTCTCTCTCTCTCTCTCTCTCTCTCTCTCTCACTCCCACTCGTCCCCTTGTTTCTGTCTAGCCCCCCCCCCCTTGCTATTTCACTTTTTTCCTCACATTCTCTTTATCTGCCTCTCCCACTCCCTCCCTTTTCATGTCTAACTGTCTCACTGTCTGCCGTTCTCTTTCTAGTCCTTCTTTCTAATTCTATCTCTTTACGTCTCCCACTCTTTCTCGCTCTGCTCTCTCTCTCTCTCTCTCTCGACTTCTATTATCCCTCCCTCCCTCCCTCCCCCACTCTCTTCCTCTCTGTCGTTCTAATTAGCCCTAGCACGCGTCATCGCGGCGCTGGTTAAGCTAGCAGCCGTCATCTATTGTCTACCGCCTCCTCATCATGCGACATCATGTTTCTGATTAGGAGCCACGTCTGCTTCCCGTGCAGACGTTCGCTCATGGAGGTTCAGGGTGGAGAGTCGGGACGCCCTAGTAGTTTTGAGGGTGTTTGCCTCTTTAACTGAATGGTTCTGGGTTCGGAGCCCCAATGTCTGCAGTGTAACATCCAGGCGTCCTCGAGCAAGACACTTTCACTTTAGGTCACGTGTGTGTGTGTGTGTGTGTGTGTGTGTGTGTTTGTGCGTGTGTGTGTCTTCCCTAGAGTATTTTGTTGTCCCTTCAGGACAGTGCCGCCGTGTTGAAGTGTCATGTTGCAATGATTATGTTATATTTATTAATTATTCTCTACCAAGCGATGATTGATGAGTCTAGACAGGCTTGTACTGTTGACCGTGGCTCCTATGGAAATGTGGGTGTTGAAGATTACAGTTAAGCGGTTGCCAGCTGTTGAATATAGGGACAACAACAAATATGACATAAAAACAAATGTTGAATCGCAACATTTGCTAATTTGAAAAAAATAAACACCAAATATTCACTTTAATTAGTTTGTTAAAAACACAAATAAAAGTGTTTATGAGTTTTTTAGCATGTTGGGTCCTTTTTGCTCCTCTGTGCCACTTTTATTTTTAAAAGGCTTTTAGTTTTTTTCACCAGTGGAATCGACATGGTTGGTTGGTCCGTTGGTTTCGAACGCGCTTTATAGAAACATATTTTCTGCTTCCTCTCAAGTATATTCTGTATATTCCATACAATCTGTATAAAATATGTCTATACAAATTGAATCCTAACAATAATGGCGTTATTTGCATCAATTCATTCATTCAGTATGCAATGAAATGAGTTTGCTTGGGTCAGCAGAATGTATCAACACAAACATTTTGGGAAGAAAGGGTTCTGATTGGATGGATACTGCTGACCAAAGCAGCTGGACAGCTGTGTGTCTTGTTCACAGATAATTTTGGACCACAGTGGTAAATGATCTTTCTGCATTTCAACACTTTTCTCGTCTAGCTTATAGTAACTGGCATTGCCGCTTGTGATAATTTCACTGAAGATGCGCACTCAAACACTGTGCGTGTGATCCCGGTCTTAATTACAGACAAGTTGTTTTGTTGTTCATTGCAACTGAACTAATTGTATTGAATGAGTAGATACTTGAGTATCCTCTTATTGTTGTAGGAGGTGGGGCCCTTACTGGCCCTGGGACCTGGTGTGCACTTACCCCCCCCCCCCCCCCCCCCCCCCCGTCATCTCATTTCATGTAAGCCCCCTTCTTCTCTCAGAGAAGAGAGAGGCCATAGCTGTGCCAGGGTCTTGACTAATACGTGAATAAACATTAATAAGGAGTGGATCTGTCCCAAAGATGAGACTCTTTATGTTCCCGCGTTTGGGTGTCATGGATAACTCCTCACAATTTCCCCCAATTCTTCAGGTGATGACTTTGCAGTTTGCGTCCCCCCGTTATGAAGAGAAGGGGTTCATTCTTATGGCATTGTGATATTCGGATGAAATGCATCGCCACAAGCATTTAGTATACCTGATACTAAAAACTAAACCTATCTGGCCTATTGTTTTTCATTAGAAGAAAATACACATCTATTAGATTACCTCTATAAAACACTTTAGATCTGTTCCGGTCACTTTAAGTTGGATTATTCCGCGAGTATGCTAATTTGTTCCCAACGTTAGCATCACTGGAGGATACAAGTCACAAATGGGACTAACCTAAAAAAAGTACTGTGTACGGCTCATTTGAGTGCCTTTTGGAGTACACACCATTTATATTACAATTCTTTGCAAACTACTGCTTGCATTTCGGGCAAAGCTAGGTCAACTCTTGAATAAGGACGTAATTCTAATTACCAGTCGTTGGCTAACTTCAGGACTTCCATTCACTGGCAAGTTCAACTGAGAAGACCTAAACAGAGACCTCCAGATGGGGAAGCCTTCTGGCAACAGGAAAATATATTCTGAATAAGCACTACGGGCTGACTGTATCTCTATTCATTGGATGTTCGCATAGCAGAGTAAATTAAGCCCACATCAGTACAACCCGAGATACCATTTATGAACACTCAACCATTAATGCTTTCCTTTAAAAGGATATTATACTATCATCCTTTACCATCACTAATATGATAGGGGCCTAGGATGGAATTATTATTAATTATTATAAGTTAACATTAAAATTGTGGTGGCCAAGGAGGGAACTTATATTATGCCATCACAATTTAGCAGCCTTATTAGTATTGCAGCGGCCTAGGTAGGAACGACTATCATTTAACGCCATTATGAACGTTGTAATTACCCAGGCAGTGTTTAAAACTGATGTAGATGAGGCTTACTTCCATTCATGGTCCTTCTATTCAAAACCCTGCAATTTCTTGCGTGTAGGACTTCATTCTAGTTTTAGGGGAATAGCAAAGCTAGTTAAGTCTTTAGTAGTTCCCCCTTGAAGCGGGTACAGGGTTGAGAACCACCCCCCCGGACCTGTGGGCTCACACAGGGCTCGAGTCCCTTCTGCAGACTCAGTCCTCCTCTGCTGCGTTGCAGGAAATGAGTTTGGCCACCCAGAGTGGCTGGACTTCCCCCGGGAAGGCAACAACCAGAGCTATCACTACGCCCGGCGCCAGTTCGACCTGCTGGAGGCTGCCAAACACCTGCGCTATGCCCAGCTCTACGCCTTCGACCGCCACATGAACCTCGCCGAGGACGCGTACGGCTGGCTGGCTGCGCCGCCGGTAAGGACTGGGATACTCGCTCACACACACACACGCTCACACACACACATACACACGTATACAGTCCATGCACATTCATGCACGCATCCACCCGCCTGGACCTTTAGGTTGTAACTGGAACGGAGGCTTTTCAAAGCAGTGGACCGTCCTGACCATTCAGGAAAAAACGCACTCTGGAATAAGTATGTGTCAAAGTATGATGTGTGTCTGAGAATATCTGAGACAGATTTGCAGTTTGAGGTAGGTTCCTCACCCTGAGTCCGACAGTGGTTCCAGACGAATCTCCCTCTTCTTCTGTTCCCTCCTCTCCCTCTCGCTTCTTCTTAGCTTCTTCTTCGCTCCTCCTCCTCCTCATCCTCCCCCCTTCTCCTCCATCATCTTCTGCTCTCTCCTCTCATTTGGCTCCATTTTCAACTCCCTCCTCCTCCTCCTCCTCCTCCTCCTCCTCCTCTTCTTCCGCCTCCTCACTCTTCTCCAATCAGAACTAGTCTCTCCTCAGAGCGCTGCAGATGAACGATGTGAACGCACCGTTCGCTCTGCAGTCGTCTTGTTTCTCCGGTGGCTGTCAAGGTGAAAACGAATGGATTTAGCTTTCCCTGTCACCGCGCCTCCCTCCTCCTCTCTCCCTCCCTCCACTCAGGGGAGGAGGATGGGGTGGGGCTGGGGCTGGGGTGGGGTGGGGTGGGGTGGGGGGGAGGTGATGCAGCTCGCTGGTGATCCCTCTCCCGGGGTTGGGGGCGACTGAAGCGGCGGGCTAATGCTAATTAAAAACCGTGTGGCGAGGATTGCGACGTGAGCCGCTGTAATTGATAACTTCATCACTGCTCCGGTCGTTTAAGGGCTTCGTCAAAGCCCACGTCAGACGACGCCCCCTTAACCTCAGCCCGTCGAGGAAAATCCAAGTTTCTCTGTTTATCGGGCCGTCTGTACATCATACATCTTTGTATCGGTGTACTGTGTACCAGTACTTCCGTGGACTGTCTCTCTCTCTCTCTCTGACTCGCCCCGGTAGAGAGACAGGCCCGACTATTCCCCCCGTCTCTCTCTGTATTTCAGGATGTCTCCGAATGTCCTAACGATGCCGCTTTGAAACGGCCGGGCTCGGATCTGGTGCAGAGTGATGCACCGACTCTGCCGAGCTAACGGTGTTTAGTCAGGAAAGTTTCTTGGTATGATTCGGTTCAATGATACTTCAACGGGTAGGAGGGTCTGGGGGCGTCTTTACGGAGATAACACAGCAGGTCAGGGACCGATAGCAGTGGGTGAGGAGAGAGAGAGAGGTAGAGGTAGAGGTAGAGCGAGCGTTTGCTGTTGTACCTCGAGGAGTTAAGGTTCTCTTAAAAAAAAAAAAAAGGGCTACGTTAGCATACCACTTTGAAGATGTGGGCTGCGGGGCTATGTCTGTCTTCAAAGACCAGTGATTTGGACGCTTAGACCCGCCAGCGCAGTGCTAGTGACACTGGAGGGAGGAAGGGAGGGAGGGAGGTAGGGAGGGACGTGAGGAGGGGGACCCGCTGTGATGTTAGCGATGCTTCACAAGCTAACTCTTTGTGAAGTCCGGTGAGCACACCGTCGCTCCTCCCCCCCCCCCCCCCCCCATAGGAACTGGTTCTCCGCGTTCACTGGCTTTCTACAGGGTCACAACCCAATGAGCAGGAACATGCAGAGTGTGCTGAGGGTGCCTGATCACCACAGCACACAAAGAGAAAAAAAGTCCTCATGATGAACCCATACACAAACTTATTTACACATGTTTGCCCCTTGATGTCCAAAGTTCCCCTTTGGCCGGGGCGTTTTAATGTTAGTCGTTTTTAGTTGTTGTGTCAAGGCCTGCCCATGGCCCTTATCAAGAATTATATTTAACAATTATTAATAATTTAGCTGCCTGACGTCGGCGAGTTACCGTGACATGATGATGGCGACCATGGCCGCCGCAGACAGACACTCAGACACAGGCGGTTCGGCTCATTTGTGTTTGATTATGAGCATTCGATTTATGGTAGTATTAGTCTGTCAGTCCTTCTCCCTGCAGCAGCACCTCTCCTTCACTGAGATGACCTCCAACAGGACTGTGTCCAGCCGGAGTCGCCATGCTAAATAGTGTTTTACGTATGCCCAAACTCCTCCACTGCGGCTGCAGCTCCCCCCTAGGGGAGACGCTGCTGGGTCCCTCGTCTGAGCCCCCTGCCCTCTACGTATGTAAAGGTCTCCGCACGGCCCAGTGTTATTGATGTCGGGGCGGACCAAAGCGTTATATCGGCCAAAGCACGGGATGTGTTCTTATTCCAGGAGCAAAGTGAACCCCACTGTGCACTTCATCTCAAGTGTCGTTATTAATTTAACACATTTCCTGTCTGGGAATTTGATCTTTTCTTCAATAATTTACAGGGAGGATTTCGGAAGCTACCAATACAATTTGATTCAATAAATCAGACACATGCACAATCACACTTGCACTATGTATACGACCATTAATGACTAAAAAGGAAGTAAATTACTACTTTTTTTTTATCCACCCATAAATCAAATGAAATAGGTCAAGAACTAATTCAATGAATGTGGATTTGAATATTCATGAAATACTTACACTGCTTTATAAACTGTCGCCGTATAAAATAAACACATTCAGCAGGTCATTCTTTGATGGGATTAGTTAAATAGAGGTCACCCGGTTTCATGTTTCTGTCACGCTGTGACGGCGAAATCTGAACTCATGAAGGATAATGTAGTCAACGGTTTGGCGATTGAAGTTTTGTGCATACATTTAAATTGTATCTATATAAAACAGTGGGGGGGGGAGACATTGATTAACACAGAGGGAGAGAGAGGGGTACGTGGCTCCAGGTCCTTGTTTGGGGGCTCCGAAAGACTTGAGGTAGTCAGGACACCTCAAACACCCTTTCACCTGGCCAATCAGAACACGTCTTATCTCCCAGTCCAGCCATATGAATATTCACCCCTGAATAGGCCCGGGGTGCGACGACTAAAAATAGAGAAGAGGAAGGGTGGGTGGGAGGGGGTGACATGATGATCCCCCGCTAATGACATGGTACCACTGCTCTCCGGCTTACTGCCCTCTCTCTCTGTCTCTCTCTGTCTCACTCTCTCTCTCTGTCTCTCTCTCTCGCTCTTTCTCTCTCTCTCTCTCTCTGTCTCACTCTCTCACTCTTTCTCTCACCCTCTCCCCTGCTCTTTCTCTCACTCTCTCTGTCTCACTCTCTCTCGCTCTTTCTCTCACTCTCTCTCTCTGTCTCACTCTCTCTCGCTCTTTCTCTCTCTCCCTCTGTCTCACTCTCTCTCGCTCTTTCTCTCTCTCACTCTCTCTCTCTCTCTCTCTCTCTCTCTCTCTCTCTCTCTCTCTCTCTCTCTCTCACTCTCTCTCTTTCCCTCACTCTCTCTCTTTGCCTCACTCTGTCTCTTCATGACACACGTTCTCACGTTCTCCCCCTCTCCCATGCTCTATCCTTACCTCTCCCAACCGCACACCCTTATCAGTGGCTCTCCACCTTACTCTCGTCTCAATCTCCCTCTGTTTCTCAAAACCTCCTCCCTTCTTCTCCCTTAACCTCTCCTCCTTTCTCCGTCGCACTCTTCTGTCTCGACCTCTCTCACACTTTCTCCCTCATTTTCTCTCCCATGCCTCTCTCCCCCTCTACCCATCTCTCTTTCTCTCTTCTCTCACTCCTTATATCTCTCTTCTTCCCCCTCTCTCATCTTTCCCTCTTTCCCTAGCTCTCTCTTCACCCCTTTCTCTCTCCCTCTCGCTCTTCTTTCCCTCATACCCTAACTCTCTCTTCATCCATCTCTCTCTCTCATATTTCCCTCATTCCCTAGCTCTCTCTTCATCCCTCTCTCTCTCATCTGTTCCTCTCTTCCCGTCTCCCCCCCCGTCTCTCTCTCATCCTGTGCAGCTGTGTGTATCAGACAGTGCATCTGGCCGTTCCCACACCACCTGTCCAGCCGGCACCACCTCAGCCCGCCACCAACACCCCCCCCACCCCCAACGTTGCACGTCTCTCTTTATTATCAGACACCTCTCTAATGTATTGTAATTTAACCACATTAATATACAATTAGGCCCGGGATGATTATTCATGAGGAACACGCTTAAGAGACTGGTTCCCTTTCTCTGATTTGCCGCCCACAGGCGTACGTGAGCACCAAGCATGAAGAGGATAAGGTCATCGTGTTCGAGAGGGCGAAGGTGGTGTTCATCTTCAACTTCCACCCCACCAGAAGTTACCAGGACTACACCGTCGCAGTCGAGGTGTCCGGGAAGTATCCTGCTTTTTCTTTCTTCTCATTGGTCGGTTTTTGATCACGTGTGTTTCCATTGGTCGGTTTTAGAATTATTTGGTATTTCATTGGTCGGTTGAGAATTTCACTCGTCTTCGTTTTAGATTCCATTCCTAATTCACTGGGGGGTTGGAATTTTTTCCATCTTTAATTGGTCCGTTTTTTTTTTACACAATCCCCATCGTCATCACCAGTCAAATCTGCCAAATTCTAACTTCCACCACTGATCACAGGCCACATATTACTGCTCGAATATCACAATAACAAACTCCCCAGTTTCACTGTCACAGGGTTATTCAAGTGGATCATTCAGAGTGAGAAAATGTGCTGAAGACTTCAGCTTGACATTGATTAGGTGAAGAATATCACCAAATCACTGCAGCTCTAAGGCA
>NC_082397.1:4236717-4246717 GCF_031168955.1 Gadus macrocephalus
TTCCGCAAATAATCTGAAAGGCGTGTCTTCTGTGCACACAGAAACTGCTAACTTTACCAGAAATGTAATCTTAAACGCTGGATAAAGTCTCTGGTGTATCGACGATAAAGAGTTATGAGCCCGAAATCTGGGGCATACTTTAAATGGTTATGAATACAGTGTATCATCAGTCTGGATTTTACAAGAAAAACACACACGTACATGATGGCCTTTATGTTCACCCATTTCTTTCGATTTCATTTAATTTCATTATGACTTTGCTTAAACTCTGACTTAACTTTTTTGTGCTTTTGTGCTTTTCTTGAAACAAGAGACAGCCTCAGCCCCCCTCCCTGCCCGACCATAAAACAAAAGATTTCTCGGACCATTAAAATTCAGCGGAAGTCAGCTTATTTCTTCCTCCCGACAGACACTCCAACCATCACTATTTCCTGCTCCTTCTTTATTCTCCTCGGGTCTCAGCGGACATGTTCTTCAGGCGGTGGGCTTTTATCTGCTGCTCGGAGGCATTAGAAATCCCGGTCGGAGCCCGGCCCCCTCCCCCCTCCACCTCCATGAAAGGTGGAGCTGTCAGGGCAGAGGAGGGCTTTTGATTCCCACGACTACCGATCGGCACTGGAGAACTTGTCAGGCCATCATTCTCCCATTTCCTCCCTGAACGCTCTTTGAAATCACGCCACTTTCGTGGAGCAGTCCGAATTAACTAACTAGGCAAGAGAGAGAGATAGATAAGATGGGGGAAGTAGGGAGCGAGAGGTAGATAAAGATGGAGAGAGAGAAGGGGAGAGAGGGAGGGAGAGATGGAGAGGTACAGAGAGGGGAAGTTGGAGTCATATAAAGAGGGAGGGGTAGAGAGGGCAGGAGGGAGGGGGAGAAGTAGAGAGGAATAAGGAGAAAGAGGGGTAGAGGACAACGCAAAATAAAGACGAGCGATGGGTAAAGAATAGCCATTCTCTGCCCTAGTCCCAGGACATACTTTGATTCACTCAACCCTGTAATGTTCATTACCTCCTTTTATGATACTATAGTCTTCATTTTCACTGTATTCACATGATAATGTATCGTTGAGATTATTTTTATTTAATGTTGATGATTGGGAGGGGGTGTGATAAATTATGTGATCAAGTTATTTAACTGAGAAGAGGACTTTCACCTCTACCTACAGTAGGAGCAATTTAGGACAACCTGTCTTTGAATCCTTCGTGTATTTACAAGTATTTCCCCCCCAAGGTTACAAAGTACTCTCCAGCCAAACACGAAGCTAAGAATTACAAAAAGAAAAAAAGTCGAAAGTCAATGTGCTCGCACTTAATTGGCTGCCATTACGTCCGTACTGCAGGCTGAATAGAGATCTGCAGTAGGAAGTAAAGAAAGAGGCTTTATTGACCAAAGTGGATGCCCAAATCACAGCCCCAGCCGGCAGATTTGTTTGTTTTGCTTTACTTAAAGACAACTTCTTCCTCTTCTTCTTCTTCTTCTTCTTCTTCTTCTTCTTCTTCTTCTTCTTCTTCGTCGGGGAACTTTGAACTGCTGCTGCTCCCTCAAGACATGATTATCAATTTTCCAAACCAAGTCACAGGGGGTGAAATAACAGCCTGTGTGCTATAGATATACCGCAAAGTGAAAGGTAGTGTCAACTATTTCACAGAATCCTGTCAACCAGTGTAGCTGTGGGGTTGGTTCTGATAAACAAGGATGACAAGACCAGAGTATTGTTCTCGTGGTTGCTGCAAAACTGCTGACTGAAAACCCACCGAAATGGCCCAGAATTATTTGGTGATGTTTGCGATATGAAGACAAATGAAACCGTATTTTTTCCGAAATCAAATAATGAGACATCTTCTAAAGACGGAGGAATATACAGAGTGAAAAGAAAAGCAGTTTTCTAATCTCTGGAAACTTCCTCTGGGCACGGTCGAAAGGAAAACAGTACAGTAGTAGCGCATTTGTGTAGGGAATCCAATATTTCAATTAGCATTGATTCCCTCATTTTCAAAGCATGCACTACATCTGCTGAGACACATCTTTCGATCGTTTATCTTGCAATATCACACAGCTATACTTCAAAACGAAATAACACCCACACGTATAGGCCTATACCCCACACAAACAATACACACGCATGCAGATACACACTCACATACTGTATGCGCACACTCTTTTTTTCTTGCTTTTGGTTGCCGATCATGTATATGTACTCACACAAGCACACACACATGAACGCACACCTACACACACTCACGCACACGTACACATTTGCACACACACATAGGTTCACACACTAAATCTCTAGAGGAGTGTGTGTGTGTGTGTGTGTGTGTGTGTGTGTGTGTGTGTGTGTGTGTGTGTGTGTGTGTGTGTGTGTGTGTGTGTGTGTGTGTGTGTGTGTGTGTGTGTGTGTGTGTGTGTGTGTGTTTGTCATGTTGTTGTGGATGAGCATGAAGCCTGAGCTCATCTTGTCTGAAACGATGCCCAGAGCAGCACTTCTTAAGCAGGCAGGGGGAGGCGCAGGCTCCCCGGCTCTGGGGGTATCTGTGGTGGTGGTGGTGGTGGTCGCGCTGCGTTCCGAGCTACCGGCACAGCCTATAGGGAGAGGAGGTGATCATTCAAGCAGCCAATTAGGGATGCTCTCCTCTGCTCGTTTGTTGCCTGGTGCCCCCCGGGAGAGGATGGTGAATAATGCAACACACACACACACACACACACGCACGTTCTCGTGCACACAATCACACACGCACACCCACGCACGCACACACGCACGTTTGCACTGGCACACATACACGCGTTTGTACATTCACAAACACCATGCGCGTGGAGGTGCACATATTCTGCCACTCATTTTTGGAAAATAAATCGTGTCGTATGGCGGCGGTGGTAGGGGGGTATATAAATGTATTCCTACAGGGTACTGTAGGGATGCAGCAAGGCCCCTGGATGTGTAAATATTGATTTTACTGTATTTAATGTTGTGTATCTAAGTATTGATGAATACAGCGCCGCTATGATGCTGACGCCCAACTTTTATTAATGTTCCGCACGTCATGATGGATCCGGGCGAGGTCTTCACCTCCGATTCGGCGAGCCTTTGGAGATTTGTGTTTCATATTTTTTGCATTTTTTTAAAGCCTTTCTTGAAAGCAGATCTTCATCATATTTCTTTGGGAGGTAAGATATGCTATTCAGTTCGATAAGGACATGTGAGGTAATTGGTAATATAAAAACATAAAATATAAAAATCGAAAAATGAAAAATCCTCTCCAAATGCTGTGGATCCACAGCCCGCAGGCTATTAAAGCCCGTTCTCAGCACCCTTGATGACGTCACCAAATCCCTAAAGCAACTCTTTATCACCAAACTCTGATGCAAACTTTTTTCTTCTCTTTTGACTTCTAAGACAAACAACGCACTCAGAGTACCAGCACGCTCGCTCAGACTCATGGGAAATGTAGGCTTTTATTCTTGGAAACCGCCAGTGGTAGTTTTCTTCTAAAAAAAAAAACAACGGGAGCTTTCCGTCTCTGAGCTTCTTGTCTTGGGTGCAGCCGTGAGCTGTGGTTGTCTTTAGATCTCCATATGGTGGAGTCGCCCCCGGCGGCTCGACGTTCCCGGGATCAAACGCTTAGGGATCGCCTGAATACATGGGAAACGAAGTCACTGTAACAGTAACAGGAATTGTAATATTCCACCATGTCACTGCAACAGACGTGCAGATTTGTGCGTTGTATATTTGTTTTGCTTAGTTTGGACGGCCTTTTGATGGAATCTTTATTAACGTCATGAATTGGAGAAATGAGACAGCAGACGGCAGCAAAGCAGCAGTTGAATCACATTTATGCTTATGCAAATTTTGTTGGGCCAGCATCCGCTTTGTCAATTAAGGACCCTGCGTGTTTTCGCTGTGCAGCGCTGTGAGGTGGATGAGTTGTGAAATAAACACAGAGATTCCATCGAGGCTGATGCCGGCAATGCTGCCAGGCTCTCTCTCTCGACCTCTCATCTCAGATCAAAATGATTAAATGGTCATCATCTAGGCTCCTCTAAGTCGTCGGATGTTATTATGGAGATGCTCCTTCACCACTGTGTCAGATATACCATCAAGCTGGACTCTGATGATGTTCAGTTCGGCGGCCACGGAAGACTGGACCATCACACCGAGTTCTTCACCAAACCTCAGGACTTCAACGGGCGCTCCAACGTAATGCAGGTAAAGGGTGTTCTTTTATACCAATTTCTCATTTGATGTTGTTGTATAGAAGCATGGATGTTTGTGGGTTTGAGTTTGCACTATGCTTATCATTTTGTTTCAAAACCATTAGATAAGGGGTCAACTCTACAGTCTTAAAGGGTTGAACTGTACAGTCTCAAAGAGTTGCATTCAAAGTTTCCAAAGGGTTACACTCAAAAACACTGAAGGTCAAAACTTGAGAGTTTCAACGCGTTAAACTTTAAAGTCTCAAAAGTTGTAAACTATACACTAGTCTCAAAAAAAAAAAGGCTGGACATCTTTAAAGGGTTAAACTCGACAGTCACTACTTGAAAATCCAGCAGTCTTTAACCCAGCAGTCTTACACTGTGAAATGTTTCAACTCTACAGTCTCAAATGTTTCATCTCTACATTCTCAAATGTTTATGTTTCAAAGGGGTAAACAGTTGAGCACAGCCCATGTTGAGTTGAGATTTGAAAGTAATCCCCTGCACTAAACCTACAAACAGACTAGGAATGAACCTCCCAAAGCACCGCTGAGTACGGAAGACGTGTTCAGTATATAGTGGCTACACTGTTTGGAACCTACCTGTGGGATCCTGGAGCAAGAACAAGAACCCCATCATACTCTAGTCCTGTATGACCTCTACCTGAATTCACTGTAGGCTATAAGTGTCTCCCAAATGAATAAATAGTAAATGGTAGCAATAATAAGAAATGATGACCGTGAGCAAGGTGAGGTTAGGTCACTGCTTTCTGTTAGAGGTTTTTTGTTTGAGCCAATGCCGTGAGTGAGGGGAAGCAGAGGTAGCATCAAAGAGGCCTCGTGCAAAAGGTAGACGATGAAGCGCTACACCAGGGGGGCTCCGGTCCAAATGCTAGCGCAGGGCGAGCTCCGGTATCAGTACCTCGGGTGTACAGCGTTTGCTCTGCCCGTACTTCCCGACGAACGGTTGCCAGTCAACGCCAAGAACCAGTGTTGTGTTGGCACAAAGCCACTATCCCACCCCCTTATGGAGCTAACGCACCGTCCGCTGTTCATCCTCATTAATGCAGCAGAGCTTTTAATACTGTCTCAAGCTAGCGATCAAACACCCCTGCTCCGTGGGCTCGAGGGACAGAACAACCCATTGATTGTGTTCCTCGCCATGCATTGTGAGCCTGTTTGTGGATATAATATTGACTGTCTGCATTCACACCACTCGCGCCGGCTCTTATCTCAGAGTCAGCGAGTCTTTTTCTTCATCTTTTCCCGGCGAGGCCGCTGAATGCGTGGCGTGTTTCGGCGTTCTCCCGCAAACAGTGTGCATAATTCATGCCGCGCAAAACTTACCTCTTCATGTGTATGCCTCTTAAAATTTGCATGGCTTCCCGCTGAGAAAGCGCAATATCTGTGAGAGTTTGTGACTATCGGGTTTCCATCATGGAGATAGCTCGGGGCCATAGCACGAAGTGGTTCGGTCCATGAAATAGAGGAAGGAACACTGATCTGCATTTTAAGCAGAACAGCTCCGGGACATTCCTTATGTTTCCCCCCCCCTTGCTTTTTATGTATCGTGATGTCATGTTTTTTCATGAAAACGCCGAGGGGCAGTAGGATGTTTACAAACAAGGTCAGGGATAACCCGGTGATGGATCGACACGGGCCGCGCGCGTCTCCGTGGAAACTCGCTCAGCGCACGTGTTAGATCTTATGTTAATGATCCAATTAATCCAAAGAGGAGCGGCGGCGGTGGCGGCGGCGGCGGCGTGCAGAGTGCTGGGTGGAAGTGGCAGTCTCTCTACTTTACACCGCCAAGCGCTTCCCTGCCTGGCAATGGATGTGTGGGGGGGGGGGGGGGGGGGGGAACGTGAGTCAGAGCCGAGACGACACAAAGGCTTAATGAGCTATTTGTTTTGCTGAACCTTGGGTGACCCGTTCTCCGGATCAATCGGTGGAACGTCGCGGTTGATGAAAATAGCGGCACCGGTCTGGGTTGTGAGCGTGTGGGAGTTTTTTTTTTTTAATGTGTCAAACAAGTTCACTTTGCAATTCTGCCACCACGGCGCTAGTTTATCCAGCCTTTACACCAGCAACCCCTCCCCGGCCGACGTCAGACTGGCCCCCTCGCAGCCACTCAGTAAATCAACCCCCGTTTTGGCTCCGATTTCGTCATAAAAGAGCGAGAGGGGGAACGTGGTGATGGTGGTGGGTTGAAATTCCACATTCCCTTGTATCTCAATTTCACTCTTCTTACTAATTCAAACAGCACAGCATCACCCCCCCCCCCCCCCCCCCCACCCCCCCCCCCCCCCCACCCCCCCCCCCCCCCCCCGTTCCCTGAAGGCCAAAATGTGAAGTTTAGTTAACGAGTCATCTGCTAATGCGGGCACCATCAGGGAATCCTGGGAAATTAAAAGAGAGGGATGGAGCTGACGGGAGCGTATACAGACTGACAGTACGTCCAAGTAGAGGGAGCCCAGTGCACCGTGTGGCGTCCTCCTGGGTAGAAACGAGCAGAGAGAGCCCACGTTACGCAGTGGAAATGGTGCCACAAGCCTGGACAATGGAGCATTTTCACACATTTAATAAAGTTCGACTTTTGACGAGGGCAAAGTGCAACGCACGTGGCCGTCAATCATTCAACTTTATTCCCAAAGCGCTTTTCATGCGCCATATTTAACGCAATACAAAGAGCATAACAAGGGACACAACACGACAAGTTATGAAAACATATCATTTGTACACACTGGGTTGGATCCCAAGTGACCTCGACACTGAATTCAATGGAGTCCTTTCAAAACATGAGGTGATTTAGCGTCTGCTAAATAAGTCAATATAACTCCGTGGGCAGGAGGAGGACACGATCTTAAGTCTTCTAGTTGTAAACACGACAGCTCATATATCTCCGATTACACCGCCAAGTTTCTAACCGCCCTCTATGCCTACCTGAGAATGATAAAACGACTTTGTCTTCATCTCATTTCAACTTTTATTTTTCCCTCATTGTTTTTATTCGCTCCTATTTCCGACCCACCCGGCACCTATTTTGATCCTTCTTGCATGTTTTCCTTCCCGATATTTCCCCACTGAGCTTCTGGAGCGATTTTCCCCTCGCCGTGGCAGCGTTTTGTCAAGGGCCCGGGGTGAGGTGGTGCTGTCTACTGCCGGCCCCTGCGAAGGCCCCGGAGACTGTTAACCGTGGCAGCGGAACTATACGAATAAAGTTTGTTGACAAGATGAGGCAGACGGAGGACGCCGCGGGACGCATCGCTCGGCCCGCGATTCATTTAACAACTGTTGCTTTTAAAAGTCACTGTTTGGACCATGACGCCACCTCTCTCCTTCCCCCGCCACTTTTTAATGAGTGCTGCTGCTCCCTCGTTATTCAGGAACATAAAACTTTATGATGGTCTAATAATTCTCTGAATGGGAGGGCTCTGATTGGACCTTTGGCTGCACCTGGTCATATAAAGGCCCTCCAGAATTTGTGGCGGAGGACAGCGAACCACTAAATCACTTCAGCTCCCAGATTGCTGGATTATATTTGGGTAAACAGAGGTTGGATTAAAGTACAAGAGCTCATCGAAGTCATTCGTTTTTCTGCTAAGTGCTAAGGCCTCTGACGTGCTACGTATTCCAAGTACTTTGACATGTCAAGTACTCTGATATTAAGAGTGCTTCGACATAGTCTGACATGTAAAAATGACATGAAAAAATTAAATAATAGTATACTGCCAGGCTTTGGTACCCTCTCACATGCTAAGTATATTAATATTCTCAGCACGCAAACGAGATCAGCACTAATGCCAAATAATGAAAGTAATGATGATGCAACAATTAGTTTAGTCTTAATACATACACGAAACAGATTTAATCAAAGAAGCATCCAAGTGTTTTAGTCTGTAAACCACCCATCGACATGGTAGAGGACAGTCAGACAGACAGACAGAGAGACAAATAAACAGGTAAATGGTCTACTTGATGAGGTATCCCAGGTGGGTAGGGTGCATTGATGATTTTTGTACCCCCAAAAAGCCAAGTCAATTGGATTTCAATGTCCCCTAATCAGTCACTGTCTCTAAGGGCTTCACAGGCCACATTGCATGGCACCCCCCTCACCCTCGCTCCAATGAAAAAACACCTTTAATTATGGAAGAGGAGACCTTCAGAAGCAAGGCAGAAATTAAAGCTTCATTACAATATCTGAGAGTGGGCCCCAGGATTGGTCCTGGTGCACCATGGCGACCAGAAGGCACGCTCTGCAACATGTTAAGACCGACCGATACCCGCCCGGCTGCAGACTGTCCTTAAAATGCTCACGGAAAATGAAAAAAATAATAAAAGTAGGATTATTTTTTTGTCAAACTTGGAGGGGTTTTGTTCACGCTTCGGTGAACCAGAGCTGCACTCCTCCTCCTCCTCCTCCTCCTGGGCTTTGATTAGAAGAAACAGAAACTCGGATTTTGGGAAAAGTTTCTGTCAAGACTCTGTGGTTAGACTGGGTCAGAACACAAGACTGTTAATGGGCACTACTGAGAAGCCAAACGTAATACACGAAACGACTACATCAGAAAATGAGCAAAACGCTGTGGAAGTCTTAATTTACGGAGAAGCCAGTCAGTTACTAGAGCGGCATATTGGATGTTTGACCAGAAACCTCCAAATACCGTTGCAAGTGTCCTTCCAGTATTCTGATTGATAACCACACCCCTACCTTATCTTAATACCATACCGACTCCTTAATGACTTGTCTCTGTAAATAGTATAGCCTTTAAAGTTGGAGATAGAATCTATTTGCTTTGGGAATATTATTTTCGGATAAAAACCGAGAAAGAGCCCTAGTGATGAAGAAATGAAAGACCAGTCGGTGTTATCACTGTCTAACCCCTACCTGCTCCTTAATGCTGTGTCATTGTACTGTCTAAACCCTACTTGCTTCTTAATGACCTGCCTTTGTATTGACTGTCCATCCCCTAGCTGCTCCAGAATGACCTGTCTTTGTATTGACTGTCCATCCCCTATCTGCTCCTTAATGACCCGTCTTTGTATTCACTGTCCAACCCTCACCTGCTCCTTAATGACCTGTCTTTGTATTCACTGTCCATCCCCTATCTGCTCCCTAATGACCTGTCTTTGTATTCACTGTCTACCCCCTACCTCCTCCTTAATTACCTGTGTACCTGCTGTTGGTCACCTTTGTTAAACAATGTCTGGTACAAGATCAAACTGTACTATGAATAATAAGTCGATCCTTTAGTGTTCAAGCGATTCACACAGCGTTTGTCGTGTGCCTTGTGGGGCATCTCTGTGGCGTTGTGGTGGGCATCGAGGAGGCTGTGGTCGGGGGATTTCATGGCCACAGCTGGTGATGCGGTGAGACTCTGTTGTGACTCTGTTGTGACTGGCCTCGAGTGTGCCACTAATGTACCAGACGCAACGGGTGATGAAAAGTCCCCATTTTCACGGGGTACACCGTTTTTGTTGGCCTGTCCCCGGCTGGCCTACCATGAGCCAGGCAAATCTTCAAGCTCATATTTTATTTGCTCTGGCATATGTGTCTGGCAGCCCTTCCAATCAGACAGATTTCCAGAAGCCCTGGCCAGGGTTGGACCAATCAAATATGTTGATCTAATATTGGTCGGGTCTGTAAAGAGTAGCGCTCTATGGGAGCACTGTTGAGGCATTTCCATAAACATCCAAGACAACAATCGGCAAAAACGTAAATATGTCCCAAAAAAAATAACATTGGATATTTAATGGTAATATGGACCACAAAACTGCGAATATCCCGTTTTTCCTTTCTGAAAACAAGT
>NC_082397.1:4251717-4260121 GCF_031168955.1 Gadus macrocephalus
GGTGGAGATTTGAGAGTCCTTGAACACAGAGCTTGCCCAAAGCACCTGCTTCCAAATGCAATGGTATGGTATGTAATGGTTAGGCTTATGTATAGACAACTATTAGGCCAATATAATAAATTGGCCTAGTCATTTAATTTGTCAAATTGTTAATTAAATGTGACACCCTTCCAAATGGTCTTGCTAATCCATGTCACCTAGTTCACAAACCGGGACACAAATATTACAATTCAATAGGTAAATGAACAATATTTAAACTTTGATCTCATCATGCTATGACCAACATCACATCACCTATAATCTGCATAATAAGACGTTGTGCCTTATCACTTCAAATGATAAGGCCTAGCTTTTGAAATGGGTTATCATTCAGGGTATAAAGGCCTGAGTTAATTATTGACTCACTAAGGCTGCAGGATGATAGTGTTGTGCCCGCGGACTGGTACTCTGTGAACCAACGAGACTCCTCATTCGGGTGCTTCGTCAAACGCGGCTGTTGTAGGCCTACCTTTGTGGAGCTGAAGCATGCTCCAATAAACTTCGAAACCTTAAAAACTTGACAATCGTTGACCCAAATACTTTGATCGTTTTGCCCTCAAGGTTTTAAGCTTGATTATCTGACCCCGGCCCTGAGCTGAAATTGGTTACTTTCGTGCAGTCAGTGACCCGCATAGTGGGAGTGAGTTTAGAAGAGGTGTGTGAAGCGAACGTGAAAATGCCACAATAAATCGGCACTCACCTCCACCTGAGCCATGATTTCACCCCCTTATATTGTATAGCCGTCACAAATGTCATTTCCATTCTGTTCAAGCACATCTGATTCAATTTTATTGAATCATAATTCGCTAGGCAGTTAAATGTAAATTACATATTGAATTATCCATTCCTGCCCTTCCAAATCGAGGCAGTTGGTTGGCGGTAAGGGGTCGTTAGACTGACTTCCCCTTCTTCATTGAGGGGGCTCGTAGGAGAACAATTGGATGACCATAGCCTGTCTTAGGTTTTCAAAGGAAAATTGACACTCGAGCACGAGTTTCCCTTCATTCTGTTTTTCAAAAGTTCACGACCATCTCTGCATGAATAGCCGAAGAAACGTCTATTTATCTATTTAAACAAATTTATCTGTTTAAACAAAGGTGCTGTGTTCTTTCTTTCTTTCTCTCTCTCTCTCTCTCTCGCTCTCGCTCTCTCACTCTCACTCTCACTCTCACTCTCACTCTCACTCTCACTCTCACTCTCACTCTCACTCTCTCACTCACTCTCACTCTCTCTGTCTAAGCTAGTGTGAACTGAGTTGAAGAAGCGCTTACAAAAAAAAGAACTGAGAGCATTTTCTAAAGGTTGGATAAGGATTGCTCTGGACAGGGGTTTAATTCTTCTTTCAGAAGGCATTGAAGACGGTCACCACATGCTGGTAGACACTGCCGTCTGCCGGTGGAAAACTATATTTACAAGTTAAATCAGTCCTCGTAAAAAAGTTCAGTTGGTATGGATAGACCTCAGTCGGGTACGCCCTTATTCTAGCAGCAAAATCGAAATACACACGGCGCGCCCAAGGTGGACAACCGCTCAAGTCATTTGACTTAAGGTAGGCAACAAATCTTCCAGAGCAACACCAGTCTGCTTTCCCTGCTTTAAGCGGGTAAGACACTGAAATGTTTTTCCAGTTTCAAGTGATTTCCACTTTGTAGCAATTTGAAGCATCGCATATTTGAATGATTCAAATAAGCGTTATGGCCGAGAGAGAGGGTGGGACTAACAGTGACATGAGTTTAGCAGCGAGGGGAGAACCAGTGGGCGGGTCATCCGATAGAAGGATATTCGTTTCGTGCTAATGTTGTGGATATTGCTTTGTGGTATTATTTGACAGAACTCCATATTTTTCTCCTTGTTGTTCTTCTTATTTTCATGCTCTTATTCTCCGCGCTTCAGAGATTATTAACTGGCATATTTAAGCTCGTAGGTTGTAAGGGACCGGAAATTGCGTTAATGTAAACCAGGATAACGCTACAATTCAGATCCTCTACTACGCCTTCCAGCCAACGCAACCGTGTCAAGAGCGCGCACTGACCAAACCGCACATGGTTTGCTGATGCAATCACGCTTTCCCAAGGGTTACCTTAGGACGCACTACTCGCTCCTAGCGCCCCATTCGTAACTTTTTAGTGACATTTATTTAATCCATGACTCAAAGTGTCAGACTAATTTTGGCATGGGGTGCGAAACGTTTCCTTTTGTGGGCGACCTTCCCCCGCCGTCGCTGTCTTATCATTGACCCTCCAAGAAACCATAGCGAAAGATGCATTTCAAATAGCCTGGTGCTTATTTCTTTTGAAATTTAGAAGCGTTTGCTATTAAAAATAATTGAAAGTTGACTTACTTAAGTTGACTTACTTAAGTAGTAAGTCACCTTGCATGTCAAATGGACAATTGGAACATAGCCTTAGTATGTCTAAATGTAATGGGAAGTAAAGTTATATTAGTAATTAAAATAATGGTAATAACCAATAGTCAAATAAAAGATAAGTACAAAATGACTGTGTTTACATATACAAATACAATTGGCTACACCTGTAAACCATCCCCGTCAAATCAAATTTGTTATATTATTAATGCTTTAATATTGCCTATTCTTATGAACAATCATTCTAAAACGCTCACCATGTAGTATCTGACATTTATATCGAAACACATCGTTTTTTTTGTTGGACTGCATTACATGAATGCATGATGTGTGTGTGTGTGTGTGTGTGTGTGTGTGTGTGTGTGTGTGTGTGTGTGTGTGTGTGTGTGTGTGTGTGTGTGTGTGTGTGTGTGTGTGTGTGTGTGTGTGTGTGTGTGTGTGTGTGTGTGTGTGTGTGTGTGTGTGTGTGTGTCCGTGCGGCCCTCAAGTCACTCTGGTACCATGCAGTGGAAAAGCGGCATGCCGCTTTTCCACTGCATGGTACCAGCTCGACACGACTCGACACGACTCGACTCAGCTCGCATTTTTTGCGTTTCCACCGCGGTACCATGGTATCTGGTACCTGAAGTGGCTGCTTTTTCTAGTACCTACTCGCTCTAGGTTCCAAGCGAGCTGAGCCGATGCTAAAAGGTGACGTCGGCAGACGGCCGGCGACTGATTGGCCAGAGAGTGTGACGAAGTCACGAGAGCGACATGCTGGTAACATCCATAGCAGCGCCGCAGCCAACATGTTCCACTTCTCCAACTTCTTCAACATGCCAGCTAATAATAGTAATGCGATCGATGCCCTCCATTGTTGTTATGTGGGTTCTGTCCATGTGTGGGTTGCGTATGTGTTGTTTGCGTCGCGTACACAAATACGTCACGGCCCTTTCGCGCAGCCGACCCCGCCCACGTCCAGGAGGTACTATTTGCGGTGGAAAAGCACCCGTGCTGCTACCGTGTCGAGTCGTGTCGAGTCGAGCTACATGTGCGGTGGAAAAGCGGCATTTAATGAAAGGTACAAGATTCAATAAACAGTACATCGAGGCCTGTATGGCTTCCTGGAGAGCGCGGTGTGTATTTCTATCCTTCAGGTCCTTCTGGCTGAATGCCAGACTAAACATGGTCTTTGTCTTTGCCGCTAACCCTTTGAGTGCAACAATGCAACATTTATGGAACATTTCCCACATATAATACCGTGCTATCTTAAAAGCTGACAATGCCACATAAAGAAAGCTACAAATGTCAGGATAGTGGTTATGGTGTTTGACACCCAGCCCTAAGGTCCTGGGTTGGATAATCCACTGTATACAGCCTATAGTGCGTTACATAGTGCTTGATTATGTAATCAAGCACACATTTTTAAAAAAGTAGGATAAGATGTAAATATGGACTCAAATTGCCTTCTGTGGGTTAAACGCATGCTATTGCATGAGTAATCAGTTTTTGGTTTTTTGGTTACCATGTTATGTCATCAAACACTCTGGAAGACCCCTGCATGAGGTCAGTGGAGTTGTATTCCAAGTTCATCGCCCATCTATTCCCACCGGGTGTGTTTTTTTTTTGTCACAAGTGACCGACGGGCGTTCTGATTGGAGGAGAGGGGGGCAGGCATCGACCCGGCCCACCCAGCTATTTTAGCACCCTTGCGTGTGACGCTTTAAGCTATCTCTGTTTGATCCAAAAAAAAGGGGGTGGGGGTGGGGGTTGGGGGAGAACATTTCCCAGTTGCCCAACGCCACAAGGCCGTTGTATTGCGATGTGACCTAGTCGTGTCATGGTACTAAACATTATAAACACGAGCCCTCTCATGGGGCCACAAGTGACCCGAGTCTTTACCCTTGGCAAGGCGCACTGTCTAGATATTGGCAAGCCGTAGGTGAAGACAGAGCTCTGCAAGTGTGGACTGTTGACTGCTGGTTGGGTCTGGGGGTCAAGTCAAGTTGATTTGCGTTGCCCTAAACTACAGTTACAGTCTCAAAGGGCAGCTCTGTCCACGACACCCCTCTTACCCTAACCCCCCAAAAGGGGAAGGGAACAACTCCCTTGAAGGTCCAGCTGCTTAGATTCGAGAAATGTAAAGAAGTGAGCGCAGAGAAACATGGAAGACAGGACTTAAAAAAACACTAAACAGTTCCACTCCCGCCATCTCTGCTCCCTCCCTCTTTCTGTTTCACTGCCACCATGGAGAAGTGTTTGCCTGGCTATTGCCAGACCAAGCTCAATCGTACAGTGCACGTTGGTCTGGGGAAGCTACCGTCATTTTCTTCAGTACAACATGTGTGATCAGTAATTGGTTCCCGCAAAAAAGTATCGGAAGCAGAAAGAAATGTATTGCTCTTCTCAAACCCCTACTGCAGGGCGAACTCAAATCGCCGGCAGAATAGGCGGGGCTACCCAGTCTAGAGAAGTGTCCTGATTGCTCAGTCAACTGTAAACTGATCATGTTGAGGTTCATGTACTTCAGGGAGTCAAAGCCAAAGTTCCTTTCCCCCAATTCCATCTCAACCATGGCTGATATAACCTACGAGTCTCGTTGTGGAAAAACCAGAGACGAGAGTCCGAAGTGTTATGTGCCATAACACCAACAGCAGAACGGTTATCCAAATAACAAAGAAGTGTACAACACTTGCGTTACATTGTGTGTAATCAAACACACACACACACACACACACACATATGTCGTAGCTCATTGTCTCATTGGCGGGCCAAATTCTCTGGGCGGGCAAGGCAGAGGAAGGGGAGGTAACTTGGCCCCTTATGACGACATATGGGGCCATATTCCAAATCAGCGCGCCTGAGCTTCCATTTTTACAAAGGCGTGCAGGATACCTTGTGCTCGTTTTACACCGAACGCAAGTTTTAACCACTGGGGGACAATAGGCAGGCTAGGGGAACTTATATTAATGTTAGAAAACCTTGGATTTTCATGCCATGGGACCTTTGAGTTTCTGTATTGTTCTTGAAGAGGCGTACCGTACGTCCCAGCCTGGTGAAACCTCCTCTGGGGCAAGAGATACAGGCTTTCCAAACACAGCTGACGAAAACAGCTGTGGTGTGATAAGGACAGACAGTTGGCCTTGACGAGGACCACTCTACTGGGTTGTATCAAATACTATACACAGCTATAGCTACAGCTTTGTTATCCATGCAAAGGACTTTGAATCTTTCATTGGTTGGGATGGAGAAACGTACTGGTCTTTGGAATGTGTGTGTGTGGGTGGGTGTTGGTCAGGCGTAACGCTTTTCAAACTGGTTTGATAATTGCTCAAAAACACCCACTGTTTTCTTCTGATCATCCTAAGAGAAAGGTGAGTCATTTGATAACGTTGCCTACTGAGCTGGACTCCTCCGTTTTGCCGATCCATCACACATTCACTTTGTCCGCCATGGCTTCTGTTGTGATTAATTGGCCTCATCTTTAATCATCTTTCCTAATTGTAAATCCAAACACTGTGTACTTGGCTGTGTAGCTCTGTGTTTAGCAACAACAGCAGTTTATCATGTTAGCAATGCTTACATCAGTAATTTTTTGCTTTTCATTTGCCAGAATATCAAATAATAACCAATGCCGGTGCAATTCGTTTTGCTGCACTGGTAAGCTAAAAAAAAAACTCCCAACCTCTTCGTGAAGCTGTTTGTGTTTATGCTGGCGTGTGTGTGTGTGTGTGTGTGTGTGTGTGTGTGGAACGCGTGTCTGGCAGTGACCCAGGGCTGGCGTAGTTACTGCCGGTTCCCACACCATGTGACCACGTGAGGTGTCAGCCTGCTATTTGTTAGCGGGGGTACATGCCTCAGATCGAGGGTCCTTTTTTAACCCTGGGTCACACTCCCCTGCCGCTAGACTCGGCCCTCAGCCTCTATTAAACATCCTCACTCACGTCGGCACCGCGTTAGTGTGTGATCGAACAGCGAGGGCTCGTACACACAGGGACGACGAGGAGTTGTTTGTAGTTGAGGAGGGTTACAGTACGTGAGTGTGAGTACATAACCTGCTGGGGCCGTTTGTTTGTTGTTCTTTTATATACACGGTGTGTGCTTAGTTATTGGAGTGCCTGTGAGACTTCAACCAGTACTATCTTTTATTATGTATCATTTTTTATGCACTTATATTTGTTACTTTAATATTAGTTTTAATTTACCTTCTTTTTTTTTTACCTAAAATAATTAATTACTTTTTCAAATCATCCATCACTAAGCTCCGAAACTGGGCTGCTCTTTGAATGATAGATATTGAATTTGATCTCCATTATTATAATAAAGTCTTAATTTTAATGTCATGTCTTTATTCTAATTGAATTAGTTTTCATTCTAAATGAACAGCTTATTTATTTATGAGCTGATGAGATATTTTCCATATTATTGCAGACTTATATAACCACAGAAGTGCAGTCTATCATTGTCTATGATGTATTGTTTGTTTATATATATTACTTATTTTATGTATATTCGGTTATTGTTCAGCCTTGACCAGAGCATTTGTGATATGAAGAAAATCTCACATGAAGTATTCAGAATTGATGTATTCCATGTATTACCAGTATAATAATAGTTTTATAGTCGGCATTATTATGTGCCGATTATGTGCCGTCTTGTTTAATATTTGAGAGAGCCTGTGTGTTTAACGGCGGGGGAGGGCTATGCGTGTTGCTCCTGCACCCTTCAGCACAACGTCCTATAATAGCAAAACCAAAATAAATTGCGTTGACAACGTGAACCTGTCTGTCTGCCCTTCCACGGGTGATAAAAAAGCCAATAATCCTGTTTTTACTCATCTTCTTGCCGTGTTTTTATAGCCGCCACTCCTTAAAGACCTGCCAGGGAGTGAAGGATCGCAGCTCTGCTCACAAAGAACCTGGAGCTCCCTAAGACCTGGGTCCTCGTGTAGTTCTGGTTCTGCTTCAAGGTGATCTTGCCCACGCTAGGTCACCGGTCGGATCTCGGGAAGAACATAAAGACTTCAGAGCCGTCAAATTCTTTGGCACTCTCTTGAGTCTCTTCCGACTTAGGTTGCCTCAGATACTTCTGAATGCCCGGATACTAAACAGTTCCAAATACTACTTTGAAACTTCGGAAGATAATAATAATAATAATAATAATAATTAATAACAAAAATATATAAAAAAATAATAATAATATATTTAATTTGTAGAGCAAAAATCTTAGACTTAAAGGAAGACTTAGGAACTCGCGGAGACTTCGATCCCGCGAAGACTTTGGAACTCGCAAACACTTCGGAACTCACAAAGACCTTGCAAAAAAAGACTTCAGTTAAGATCTTTGTGTCAAAGGGGATCTTCGCTCCGCAGCGTTTTACAGGAAGAGGAAGGGAGTGGGTGCCGAGATGCTTCTGGCCGCGTTGAGGGGCATCGGCAAGCAGCTCCTGAGGGTCAAGGTGGTGGACTGCAACGCCGAGGACAGCCGCCTGGCCCGATGCCTCAACACCTTCGACCTGGTGGCCCTGGGCGTGGGCAGCACGCTGGGCGCCGGCGTCTACGTGCTGGCGGGCGCCGTGGCGCGAGACAACTCGGGGCCGGCCATCGTCCTGTCCTTCCTCATCGCCGCCATGGCGTCCGTCCTGGCCGGCTTGTGCTACGCCGAGTTCGGCGCTCGAGTCCCCAAGACGGGCTCCGCCTACCTGTACAGCTACGTGACGGTCGGGGAGCTCTGGGCCTTCATCACAGGGTGGAACCTCATCTTGTCCTACATCATCGGTGAGCGTCCGCTCTGAGGGTGGAACCCCCTGACGTCCAGCCCTACCTCTGGGGAAATTGTGTTATCGCCGAAGCTGTGTCTGATTGGCTGAAGTTGTGTTGTTTTATTTCATTAGTATGAAACACAATCTATTTTTGCCTTTTTCTAACAATCATACGATCAATCCGTCTGTATTCATATTCATATTCATATTCAAGACAAAGACCGTTTTACATATTTTCCATTAGTTAGAAATGAAAACTG
>NC_082397.1:4260221-4320615 GCF_031168955.1 Gadus macrocephalus
TTCCACCCGAGGTTCTCCTTAAACCCGGGCCGTCTCCCCCTTGTCTCTCAGCGTGTCCGACCTGCTGCCGCTGAAGGAGAGCCTGGGTCAGGGGGGGCTTCATGCCCTTTGGGTTCACCGGGGGGGTCCTGTCCGGCGCCGCCACCTGCTTCTACGCCTTCATCGGCTTCGACTGCATCGCCACCCACAGGTGAGCCGTCAGGCGGCGCACCTGGGGGGAGGAATGCAGGCGGCGCGTCGTGACCCGCCGCGTTTCATTTGCAATCCAACATCCGTCAGTGATACCAGGCACTCGTGGTTAATCCTTGGTTGATCTCTTCAGCAGGCTGTAAATGATAGAGCAATAAATGATAGATTTACCATTCCGGTTTGGGGGTGCAAGGCGGTCGCTCATTAGCAACTTGATACTTTAAGGACGCACCGCACACGGTCAGAGACATATTGAACACCATTCCCAGTAAAGGGTCAACGAAGACCGCTGTCTCCCAAAGAGGAGACGAGATCCAGGAAGGAATTGACGAACTAACTATGAGGTCACCATTCATCTTCATCACTTTCAACCCATTGCCTATGGATCAGTCTGATCCAGAGGAGAGCCGCTCTCTCTGGATCAGTCTGATCCAGAGAGAGTCTCTCTCTCTCTCTCTCTCTCTCTCTCTCGCTCCTCTCTCTCTCTCGCTCTAATGGGCCATCTTGGCACGGGGTATTGTGAATTCTCCTTTCCAAAGGGAGCCCAGTCGATGTGTGGGACTAAGACCCGTTGTGTCTCTCCGTCCCAGGGGGAGGAGGTGAAGAACCCGCAGCGGGCCATTCCCCCATCGGCATCGTGTCCTCGCTGCTCATCTGCTTCGTGACGTACTTCTGCGTGTCGGCGGCCCTCACGCTCATGATTGCCCTACTACCTGCTGGGACGAGGCAGCCCGCTGCCCGTGCCGTGGCCCTTCTCCTACGTGGGGCTGGGCGGGGGCCAACTACGCCGTTGCCATCGGATCCCCTGTGTGCCCTGTCCACCAGGTGAGCGGTGAGAGGCCCCCGGTCAGCGGGGGGGGCCCCCCGGTCAGCAGGGGGGCCCCCCGGTCAGCGGGGGGGGGGGGGGGCCTGCGGGGACTGTTGTTATAACGGGGGTTCTGTTGAGATTGGGATTCGGTTGAAAAGCGCGATACGATGTTGTGGGTTTCTTGTGCGGTTTTGTCTTTGGTGGGGTTGGGACTTGTGGGTTCAACGTTGTTGTTCGGGTTCTGCGGGGCCGTTGTTGTTCGGGTTCTGTGGGGCCACAGTTTCGATTCCCGAAACTGTGATGCAAATTGTCGCCCCTAGTAAGCAGCCATGTTTCATAGCATTGTTTTAAATGTCCGCTGTGAATGGATTAGAAATTTAATTTATATTCATTTTATACGATTTGTCAAAACCTGTGTTATATTTTAATTGATGATGTAGGAGTATAGAAATTAAATATGGCACCGATTTCATGTCATCATACTACTAAACTATATTATTAATTCATGCCTGTGTATCTTGACAAACCTGTGTACATAGTATATTACTCAAAATATGAAGAAATGAATGACTAAGGCCATTGGTTTATGATCAAATGGTACCTAAATGAAAAGGTTTAAACTGCACTTGTGAAGTGGCGTTGTTTAGGTCAACATTGGTGAGGCAATAATAAATGGGAACTTCGCCACATGGCAAACATGACATCAACGGCACGCACGAGACATGAAATAACCAACACGCATAACAAGCTAAAACGGCTAAATCGCTCCTTAACTTGAACTTAACTCCTTACCTTCATTAATCCTTTGTAAATGAGGATGCATACTGAAGTACTGATTCATAAGACTCGACCAGGGTGTAGCTCACTTCCTGTGTCCCCCCCTCCCCCCCCCGTCTCACGGCGTGACATCGACCTGCATGGTCGGCATGCGTCTCTCTCTCTCTCTCTCTCTCGTCGCTCTCTCTCTCTCTCTCCTCTCTCTCTCTCGTCTCTCTCTCTCTCTCTCCTCTCTCTCTCGCTCGCTCTCGCGCTCTCTCTCTCTCTCTCTCTCGTCTCTCCTCTCTCTCTCCCACTCTCTCCCCTCTCTCTCTCTCCCTCCTCTCTCCTCCCACCTCTCTCTCCCGTCTCCTCTCACCTCCCCCTCTTTCCCTCACCTCACTCTCTCGTCTCCTACCTCTCTCCCCCTCCTCCCCCCCCCCCCCCCCCCCCCCCCCACCCTCCAGTCTGCTGGGCTCTATGTTCCCCATGCCTCGGGTGATCTGGGCTATGGCTGAGGACGGCCTGCTCTTCAAGGGTCTGGCCCAGATCAGCGGCCGGACCAAAACACCCCTCATCGCCACCCTAGCTTCCGGCATCGTGGCAGGTGTGAGCCCTGAGCGTGCTAATGCTAATGGCTAATTCAAACAGGTCATCCGACCTGATGAATGCTAACGGGTTATGCTAATGGCTTACGCTAACTGTGAATGGCTAACGCTAACTCGCTTCTGCGTTGTCACAACACGCCTGTGCGCCATCTCTCCCCCTAACCCCTACATGCCCACTACCTCCGTCAGTCAACGGACGTGGGAAGGCGTGGCTGACGGATGGGGGAGTAGTCTTTGCAGAGGCATCCCGTCAGCCAATCAAATCGCTTCGCCAGGTTTCTTCCCGCTTCTTCCCTGCTTGGTTGCGATGCAAGATGACCCGCTTTCCCGCTTTCCAGTATCGTCAGAGCCCGAGTCGCGTCACAGTGCTTAAATTTGCATACGTGATCTGATTGGATGACGGATCCGTCGCTGCCGAAAAAAGTTGAAAATTTTTTCAACTTCTTGACGGAGCCAAAGGCTCCAACGGAACGGACGGATCCACAATGCATTGCGCGTCCGTCCCCATTCAAAGTCAATGGGGATCAGTCAACGGACGGAGGTAGTGGGCACGGGGCGTAACTCGATTAACGAGGGCAGCTCTCTTTCCCGTCACGCACAAGAGGTTCAACGTCTGCCCTCAGTGCTCACACACAGATCCTACTCCCATAGATAACTTTTTTTTATATGGCATTTATTGTGTATATAAGTGGGAATCTATGACCTTACAATCCAATTCAATAATAACAACAAATCTGAAGGAGATTTATCGGAAATGTATGATAATGCCCTTACTTTTTAATCATCATAAAATATATCCAATCACAATTAAATTTGTTTAATTAAATCCAACAAAAAAACAACACCATTAAGTTTACTTTAGCCCTTCATTTACAAAGTAGATTAAAATAAAACGGTATTTAGTCTATTCAAAGCGCAGGCCTGACCAAAACGCTCACAGCGTTTGTGTGTGCGTGTGAGTGTGTGTGTACACAGAGACACACAGGGATTTGTCAGGACTCTTACTTCCAGGCGTGAGTTTAGGGCCCGTCGTCGAGGCTTTTGTGTGGGTGGCCAGAGGGTGGCGTGTATACACCCCCATCTACATCTCCTTACTCCTTCCTTCTTTCCCTCCTTCCCCCCCTTCCTTCCTTCCTTCCTTCCTTGGGCGTAGGTCTCCTTGGCTCCATGTTCCCTCTGCCTCGTATTATCTATGCCATGGCTCGGGACGGCCTGCTCTCTTCTCCTTCCTGGCCCGTGTCAGCAAGCGCAAGACACCCCTGTTGGCCACCATGGCCGCCGGCGTCATGTCTGGTAGGTGGGCCTCGCACGGCGCCCTCTGGTGGAGAGGGTGGGTGGGTGGGGGGGGGGGGGGGGGGGGGGGGGGGGGGGGGGGGGGCGGGGGGCGGGCGGTGGGTCACGAGGAGGAGGAGTGACGGCGGTGTTCGGCATCTGCTGTGTGTTGTCCGGTGTCTCCTTTCCGTCTCCTCCAAAAATGTGTGGATTTTTTGCGGGTGTACTTTTTTTGGTTTGCCCCGTTGGGACGATGGGAGGGCAGCCTTGGCTGATCCATAGCTATATCAGTAGCTGCATCCCGGGATGGCCGAGGGGAGCGGTGCCATCCCTATCTGTAGCTGTGTCCCCGAGGACGCTTCCCTGCTTTAAACGCTGCAGTGTGCCCCCCTGTCACGTCAGCGCTTCATACTTTATGAAGCTGGCTTCTCTGTGCAGAGACTTTTTATCGGAAAACACTCTATCAATTTAGTCTGAGTCGAGTTGTCGATACAGTTCCAAGAGTCTCAACCACAGTTTGCAAAAAATCGCTCTCTGTGAATAAAGTTTGTTGGGAGTGGACGGCCGCATGAGGATGTGAAGCGAGGGGGAACGTCGAGGGAAGTCCCGTAGCTAACGCCAGGTCCTCTGCTCTGCTCCGGCTCCAGCTGTGATGGCCTTCCTGTTTGACCTGAAGGATCTGGTGGACCTGATGTCCATAGGAACCCTGCTGGCCTACACACTGGTGGCGGCCTGCGTGCTGGTGCTCAGGTGAGTGGACCTCCGCCCACACCCGGTCACACACACCCTCCTGGTGCCTTTTCTCTCTCTCTCTCACATCACACACACACACACACGCACACACAACACACACACACCTGGTTCCTTCAACCCCACACACACAACACACACGCACGTAGCGTACACACACACACACTGCTGGTTCCTTCAACACACACACACACACACACGCACACACACACACACACACACACACCACACACACACACACACACACACACACACACACACACCACACACACACACACCAAACACACACACACACACACACACTGCTGGTTCTTTCAACACACACACAACACACACACAGCGACGCGCGCGCGCACACACATACACCAATACACACACACACATACACCAACACACACTCACACCTAGTGCCTTCAACACAACCCCCCACTTATAACACACCCACATCCAAAACATGCACACACACACACACACACACACACACACACACACACACACACACACACACACACACACACACACACACACCACACACACACACACCTGGTGTCTTTAACACACACGCACAAACCTGGTGTCTTGAACACACACACCAACCCGCAGAAGAGGTCAAAATGGATAAAAAATGATAACATGCATATCCATGCACAAGTGACCACTTGAAGAGGTGAAATGGCGTCTGCGTGGTTCCTAAGTGTGTGTGCGTGCGTGTTAGGTATCAACCGGAGCAGCCCAGCCGGGCCTACGAGGCGACCAACACCCAGGACGACATGGACGGGCTGGACCCGCAGGGCGAGGTGAGCGAGGGCTTCCTCCCGCGGACGGAGGAGCGCTTCACGCTGAGGAACCTCCTGTTCCCCGCCAACACCGAGCCCACCGCGCTGTCCGGCTTCACCGTCAACGTCTGCACCAGCGCCCTCGGTGAGGAGACGCACACCTGGCCGGTCGTGGCTGTCAGTGTCGTCTGTCTTGTGTCATGAATACAGCCCTCACTCTGAATTATCACCGCTGGATTAGCCCCCCGCTCTCGGTCCGTGTGTGTGTGTGTGTGTGTGTGTGTGTGTGTGTGTGTGTGTGTGTGTGTGTGTGTGTGTGTGTGTGTGTGTGTGTGTGTGTGTGTGTGTGTGTGTGTGTGGGCCTGTTTTTTTTATTTAAAAGCAGATGCTTGAGAGAGGGTAATTAGATCTCCCTTAAATTGTTGTTATTTATCGTGCCACGGCACTACTGACTTAGCCAATGCTTTTATTCAAAGCGACTAATTTGGATACATGCCATTAAGGCGGAGGAACGATGCCATCATGCCGAACTCTGCATTTATCTTTGTGTGTGTGTGTGTGTGTGTGTGTGTGTGTGTGTGTGTGTGTGTGTGTTCTAGGTGTTCTGGTGTTAGTCTTCTGTGTTATTGCCGTGCATGGAGGTTTCGCCAGCTGGTCTCTGTCGCTGCTGGGCATAATCTTCTTGCTGTGTCTCACCATCACCCTGATAGTGTGGAAGCAGGCACAGAGCAAGACCAAGCTAGCTTTTAAGGTTTGTCCCTGTTTTAAAGCGCTGATCAATGACTAACTATTCATTATTTATTTTTCACTTCGGAGAGGAATGATTACAATATAGAAATTAGGGATGGGCATTTGAAGAAATTTTCTTGATCGAGCATCGCTAGAGTTATCGATCAATTATCGATTAATCATTAACTTTTTTCTATGTTTTTTTTCTAATGTTTTTATCAATGAAATCTTTATTCCAACAATAATGTATGGGCCAAAATTAATACAATACAGTTAACTTGAAGACCTACAACTGTTTAACAGTTTTAAAATAATAAATACAGGCATTATAGGTTATAGGCCTATGCGGCGCTCGTAAAGTCCGAACAATGCGCCGATTCAACAAGACTAAATCTGTAGCCTATTCCAATTACAATAAGTAGCGAACTTATCGGACAACAGTAATCAAACAAAGGCAGTAGGCTAAAAGTGGGCATTAAACTGTATAACTGTTATGAAAAAAAGGGGGGGGGAAAGGCCGACATATAATGCCTGCAGCCGGCGCGCGGAAAAGGCTCGCAACAAAAAGATGAGCCACCCATTTACAAACAATTGCATGAACTAGTCTATCTAAAAGCAATACCTTATTGAACATATATAAGGCTGGACTTGTTGCTAAAATATCACAGTTTTGGCAAAATGTAACGACTCCAAGAGGCACCAAGCGGAGCGAGAGTCAACACATTAAGAAAGAAAAGAGCGACTCACATACGGTGGTGACTGTCCCTACTGTCCATAGCATACAGTAACTCCAGCCTACATATTTTTGTTTAGGAATATAAGCATGTTAACATGCTCGGGGGTCAGACGCGAACGCAGCCTTGAAACTGTCAGTCAAGCAGCAGAAAACACCCGCTCTGACGGGACCGAAGTTGCGGGGATGCAGAGGTATTGTCGCGCTAACTTTGACAGCCTGGGGAACCTTCTTCCATTCACTTTCCACCAGTCGGCAGGGTTATATTCAATTAAATGCTTCAAGACTCACAGTATGCAACACAACGTCCTTTTGATCGATAACAATATAAATTGATCGACGCATTTCTTAACGATCAATTATCGAGCATCGATTAATTATGCCCATCCCTAATAGAAATGTATAATATAGCTCAAAGAAAGCATGAATCGATGTATGACCTCTAGAGGGCGCTACCATCTCCATCAATGAACATTACACCCAAAATGTATTTTATTGGCTCATTTCCTCTTTTAGAAAACTCTGTATAAGTGGATGTATTTTGAATCCTTGTTTGGTTTGTCCGTTCTTGCTGATCCAGGTTCCATTCCTACCCTTCATCCCAGTGGCCAGCATGTTTATTAACATCTATCTGATGATGCAGCTCGACAAGGGAACCTGGCTTCGCTTCTCCATCTGGATGGTCTTAGGTAGCCATTTTATCCAGATATCTGTTTATCTGGGGGAGCCCCGGTGGCTCAACGGGTAGAGCACGTTCAGTAGAGTCCTTACCGCAGCGACTCGGGTTTGGATTCTTGCCCGTGGAATTCTGCTGCATGTCCTACCCTCCCTCTCCCATACCTGTCTATCTCACTCCATCATAAAAGCATTAAAAAATGCTAAATATCTGTTCATTTATCTCATTATTGGGCTGGCACATAAACAATCTATTCTCTTCCTGTTCTGTTTTGGTTTTCCCGCCAGTTTCCAAACGGAATGCTGTCAGCTTGGTCGATATATATAATATTATCCTAGGTGTTGTTGGGAGGTTAACCGTCTAACTGTTAGCGTGTCTCATCCGGGATGTTTTTCTGTCCCTCAGGGTTCGTCATCTACTTCAGCTACGGGATACGCAACAGTGCGGAGGCCGTGTTGACGAGAGCTAGCGGGGCCGGCTACAAACCGGCGTGCTCGCTCAGCGAACACCCCGTGTCCTTCGAGAAGGAGATGTTCCTCAACAACCGACCCCATGCCCCCGAAGATGACGACGACGAAGAAGATTCATGATTCTCAAGGTTTTGTTAATTGGCCTAGAAGTTGTGTTGCTAACATGGAATTAGCATGGATCATGGAAAAGTTAATTAACACCTGACCTATTCAGAAGCACTAATTTAAACATTGGCAAAGCATTGAAATCGGTACTTTGTGCACTACTATGGCCCTCCTGATCAGTACAAAAATGCTTGAACATATGCCTTTTTATTACTAAAAATAACTAAATGGTTTGGTCGATTAGAAATTAATTAGCAGTTTGCTAAAAAATGTATTCACAGACACTCTTTTCTCTGGAGTGCCTTTTACATGCAAACGGAACAAGCCTGTAAGGGGCACATTCAACTCTCCCACCGTCCTGTGTGTGGGCTCCGAATTCACCAACCTTAAATCCCAAAGTTTGTTTATATCTACAAAGTCGTTCAAACGTTCAAACAGGGTGCCCGCAAGGACCACATGACACCCGCAGGCCTGTTCTAAACATAGCACAACTCATTCTTGAACAACTCTTTCCCACCTTTTTTAAGTCATTGTTGATAATTATTGGGAGAAATCAGTAACATGATCAGTGTCTTCACATAGATGAGTATCATTAATAATAATATATAACTAAAGGCAAACTGAGCGAATTTGTTATTTCAGAAGAGTGTATAGAACTGGGTGCCCTTCGTATGACTCAGTAGGCTACCCGTGAAGTAGCTCTCAGGTTCAAAAAGGTTGGTGACCCCTGGTTTAGTATCTCACGCTTGTCAGCCGCCAGGGGTTCATCAGGGTGCTTGTGTGTTTGTTCCTCCGAGGTCGGTTTCTGGAACTGGGTCTCTCCCAGGTGGCGTCGTAAAAAAACAACTGCCTCCCGGAAGAATTGTGACTCGGAAGACAGCTGGCGTCCATTTTTAAACCCAGTCAGCTGATCATGAGATGAGTTTAACGAAGCCATGCATGTCCATCGGGCTCCACATGTCGTATTAAAAGAACATGCTCAACCGCAGGACACGGAACACAATACAAATTTGGCTAAAGAAAAACCTTTCTGATGACCATTCAGTCGGCTGGAACCATTTTTATATTCCGGTTCTAGTATGTTTTACTATTTAGTCAGTTAACAGACCCTTTGATGCAAAAGGAATAGCACAAGTTTTGGTGGATATCCATCATGAGTTCTCTGCAACTGCCCTGTCATTTACCTGAATGTATTGCTTGCACTGTATATACAGTACGTTGTACCGAGCCGTAACTGGATCATGTTACTGAATGAGAAGATGTCAGCGAGAAGGTACTGTACATTGAAAGCGCACACGCCACTGGAATCGGTCATTGTTGGGAATCTCTGAGTAGTCCAACACAGGACTTTGTTCAGTTGGCGTCAGAACCGGCTCATATATTATTATTAAATACTAAGCATCAAATGCACTATGATTCTATCCCCGGGTTTCGCCTATTGATCCGTGCCAAACGACGGTTGATATTAGATCGGGGCATTTTCTGTGTTCTCTGTTGATGAGCCAAAGGTGTTTGGACTACTTGGATTTATTTGAAACTACAAACAGAGGTGGTTTTTCAAATCAGAGTTAAGAGTTAATAAGTACCCTCAGTGGGTATTATAAATGAATGCAATCAAGTGTCGCCCTACATGTAATTGTAACCATTATTTCAGAAATGCTGTATATATTGTACATTTAAAATGCTTTTATTTGAATTCTTGCAGTTTGAGTCGAAAAATTGGGATATATAAGAAATGCGTTGGCCGTTTTTCTTGCTATTTATGTTTTCCTTTCATTATGCCTGTTTCTTTTGAACACAAAAAGGGCTGCTCATTCATAGCTAGAAATAATGGCTCATGGATAAATAGGCTATTTATAAGCTTATCGGTACACTAACCCAAAAATGGTTCTAGTCGATATGTCATTCAGGTGCTTTTATCAGTCTAATTTGTTGTGTTTACTATGGGGCTGTTAAACAACACTTTTTTCCAGTGTAGTTTATCTAGTGGTGTTATTGAATGTATAAAGATACCATAAAAGATACTGTAATGATTTTTTAAACATCTGGGAGAAGTTTTCTCTGATGTTTCAGGGAAACATTCAGTAAATGCATCTTCACGTCAAATGTACACCCAAAAAACTGCATCAACAGGATGGTTGTTCATTTTATATCTGTTACAAGTTTCAAATCGTTTATCAGACTAACTGACATACTGACATTGTTTTCATATTACGACAGATCTTATTTCATCCGTCCATTGTTGTTGAATTCTGTATCATCCTTTCAAGCTTTCTGGTTACGATGTCTGTAAATAAATGTTAACATTTTAAAAGTTCTGTGTACATAAATTCTGATGTAATTAATTTGACCATTTGTCACTAGTTATTATTTACAAACTCAAGAATCGTATCGATTTTAACTAAATGGATAATCATGTGCATAGACATTCATCTTCTTGTCTGTAATTTAATTTCATGAAGCTGAGATCATGTATATAGCATAAATCATGAGGTAACCTTACGAGCCGATACTAACTATCATGTGTTTTAAGAGGGACAGATCTAAAAGTAGTGTGGTGCGCGGGGGGTTGGTTCGCCGATGAAACACCAGGCAGTGACTACGCTCCACCACCAGGTGGCGACATAACCCCAGGTGGACGTCGAGGCGCCCTTCACAGTCCACACCTCACCTCCCTGTTTTCCAGCGATGCTGCAGACACTTCTCTGCTGGTCGATGGGATTCCTCCCCAAGGCGCGATTCCTGAACGGATTGTATGAGTCTTAACAGGTGAGATATGATATGAATACCACATGTTAAGAAGAGAGACAATATGGGTTTGTCATTAATGAAGGCCTATCTGGAATCAGCCAGAAGAATTTAACCTTTTCAAATGTGATGCGCCCACGGTAACACGCTGTTGCGACGCGCTGTCGCCGATATGCTGATCAATTAGTATTTTTCTACGCCCACATCGTTGGTGTTTGCGCGACGACGGATCATGTCTGATACAAATCAAGCGTTTGTGTGAGTGTGAAAATTTGCTCGTGACCATGACAGTGTGAGAAGGGGGGCATCGCGGTCTTTATTGGGGGTTGAAACCCCCACACCCCAAACTATCTCTTTAAATAGTAACCGTGTTTATGTTTCCATAAACACCGTAAATTGTAGGCCTATTCCAAGAAGGTGTCATTACATTCCGGTCCTGTGTTGTTGTTGTGTATGTGGACCCACCGTTCCTTGTAATTGGCATCAGCTGCGGCTGGGATGTGAATACAACCTGCCGAGAGACAGACTGAGGTACAGCGACCATACTTCAGAGTGGGAGAGGGAGAGAGATAGGGAAATGTGATTTGAGAAATGTGGTAGAAGTGTGGTATTCTGGAACAATCTCCGGATGAAGGTGACCTTTATTTATATTAGTAGAGATAGTAATTCGTCTTGCGTCAGCAGGTTAACTGTTGCTAACATTAACATGGGAAAGTGTGTGTGTGTGTGTGTGTGTGTGTGTGTGTGTGTGTGTGTGTGTGTGTGTGTGTGTGTGTGTGTGTGTGTGTGTGTGTGTGTGTGTGTGTGTGTGTGTGTGTGTGTGCGTGCGTGCGCGTGTGCGTGTGCGCGCGCGCGCGCGACACAGAGAGACAGAGTGAGTTGCTAGAAGGGTTAAACGGGCGGGCCGAGATTGGCGGGAGAATGAGAGAGAAAAAAGAGGGCGAGAGAGAGAGAGAGGCTGCTCCATTTTCAGTGCATCTTCAATATTTCAGGAGGTCATTCTTTAGTTAAGGTATATCCCAACTGATAACCGTTTCTGGTAAAGGATATTCAACAGATGTAGTCTTAATTCATCTTCCATGGGTTTACACACACACACACACACACACACACACACACACACACACACACACACACACACACAGTCTATGGAGAGACAGATTGCCTCTATGTTACACATCAGTGAGCAGGTATTGGACACCAGGGGGGGGGAGGTGGGTCATATTTGAACGGCCAATTGGTTGGGGGTGGGGTGGAGCTTGTTGCCAAGGAGAGGGCTATAATAGTCCTCCATCCCTTCATGCCGCGTGGGGGTGATGACGCCGTCACATGGTGTGGATGAGCTGACGGCTGCTTTTCCACGACCGACAGAAACAGGAAATAAACAGACCCTACTGCATCCACCAAGGGCCCAAACCGGGGCCGGTCCCCGGACTAGCTAAGGGCCCATCCTAGGGCCGAATCAGCACCAGCAAAGAGTAGGCTACCCCTTGGTGTCTTTCTCACAGCCTTAACCCCGTCATCACTGTCTGTCTCCACCTCTTTACACACATCCAACCCATTAAAACAGGTGGAGACGAAAGGTGTCTTGACCATTCAGTTCAATGTCACTTATTTCCATCCAAATTGAATCTCATCGATTTCCGCACTAATTAGGGGATTAGGGGAGTGCATTGGTACGAGAGCCAGGTTGGGGAATATGGCCAGGACACTGGGGATCGCACCCTTACCGTTGAGATGAGTGTCCCAGGGCATGAGAGATATTCCACCGGCCAGTGGGATGAGCTACCCCTGCTTGCCTTTCACCACTCCACCATCTGTTCTCCCATCAAAGGATTGACCAGTCCAGCCATGCTTAGCTTCCGGCTAGGTCGGTAGCCATAGTGCTAGCTTAACAACCAAAAAGAACATCAATTCCGGAATGATCAAATCCCATCCTTTTTGCTACATTTAGCCCTGTCTTCTTGTCCAGTTTCACATGGAAGTACACACAAGGAAAGCAAGATTCCCTGGCTCTGCAGGCCAAGCTCATCCTGTTGATCTTATCTTACATCCCCCTCCACCACCACCCCAGCACAGACCCAGGTCTCCTGACCGCTGTGCTATAAGCTTCTGGTTACGCCTCTGATCTGAAGCTGTGAGGCGCTGGCCGCGGCTAAACGTCCCCTTCCACACCAGGAGGCCTGTCATCGGTCACACGAACCAGATTTGCTTTATGTTACCGTGCTCTTCCCATCTGCCTCCCCCCCCTCACCTCCTCAGTCAGGGAGAGCAGCTGAGAGCCTCCCCTCTGGAGCTCCAAAGAGAATGAGAGATCAACCTCCGCCTACACAGAACACATCATACAGTTCAGTCCTCCCTAAAAACAGAGAGGGAGAGAGAGAGAGAGAGAGAGAGAGGGAGAGAGAGGGGTAACCTCACAGTTGGTCGATTTATCCCTGTGCCCCATCTCTTCTTTGGGAAGATCGAGAGCTCGTAAAGGATATTTTGACCCTAGAGACAATCCTCATTGACCGTTGCTGGGATTGGTGTTAAAATGTCTGTATGATCGTGTGAAGTGCTTCCTTAAAGTATCAAGTTGCTAATGCTCAATCCCCATGCAGCCAAACCGAATTTGTAAATCTGTAATTTATTGCAGCACTGCAGTCTTTGATTCAGCATGCTCCAGGGAATAGCAGACGGGCGCCCACGCACGCCATACAGAAAAAAAAATGCAAAACATGGTCTGATGTTGTGTCTTAAACAAACATAGGATCTTTGAACCGGATTCTCAAGTTTGCGGTGTGAAGATGTATATGTGTGAGTGTGCTTGTGCATGTGTGTTTGTGTGTGTTTGTATGTGTGTGCGTGTTGGCTTACTGATGCCTTTAACTCTGTGTTCTTGCTTATCTTATATAGGACGTGTTGAACACAGTCACAGAGAGCCATAGTGGAGAGACATCTTATCCTTGGCCTAAGATATCTATCATATCTTGTTCGACACACAAACTAGCATTGAACACTTGGTATTGTGGTCTGTTATTCTTCCTCACACCACCAATCTGATCCGGACATGGCTGGTCAAGTAGCATTATTGAAGGAGTTCATCATCAGCATAAACACGTTGGGTATCGCGCATTCTTGGTAAAGTAGGGACAGTGTATTCTATTTGTCCTGTGTTTGACTATACCAGCCCAAACATTCTGGGCTCAGACCCCAATATCCGGTAATAATCCTGCAGTTATCCTCGACCAAGATGCGCGGCTAAAATTAGATTTCAGTTGAAAATGTGCTGCGTGTCGTTTTTTGATGAAAGCATGTGCTAAATGGCTAAGTAGTGCGTGGTTAACGAGTGAGTCGCCCTGTAACGGGGACAGGCATCCAGCCGGGCAGCAGCAGCAGCAGCATCAGCAGCAACAGCATCAGCCGGGCTGCAGATGCTGTGACAGCATTTTAGAAGGCTGCTGTATCTGTAGGGATATCGGCCCCCTTCGATCACACTGCAGCGACCCCAACATGCCAGGGGACACGTTCTCTTCAAGACAGAGGGGTTGGAGATGGGACGACGTGGGCCTTGTTTGGACGGCGATGTGTTCTTCAAGGGTGCCATTGTGTATGGGTTCAGTGAAGGAGACATTTTTTGTGACAAGGGGCTAAACTGATACACTTTATGTGATGTTTAGCTTGATACTCTTGTCCTAAAAGTCTTTGAAGGAAACGCTTTCTGTGGAAATACTTTCTTTGTATTAGGTTAGCAAAGTAAACAGCATGTTTCGAAGCCTGATAAACGAGTTGCCTTGACTAGCAAGTCACAGCAAGTTCTTTCCAGTTTTTGTCCAAACTTCAACAATCAGCCCTGAATCATGATTTCATCAGAAACCTTTGACACGGATAACCACAAAAACATGCAAGATTTCATAGCTAATTAGTTTTATAGTCTACTCATTATAGTTAGAGACACAAGTCATAAAGTGGGGAGGAAGACCATCTGGAACAAGATACTGGGCTCTGCATACTGATAGATCACAGCTGGAACTTCAAGGTACTTTCCTCAAATTTTGCGAACATCTGAACCCAAAATAATGCATTTTGGGTTGTCTGCCTTAATTTGTGTATATTTTTTAATCAGAGTCCAGTGGTTTTTTATTTATACATCATTCATCCGTGAATATTTTTTATATTTATATAGCTGATTATGTAAATGATTATGGAAGTAGCTTGCTAATGATATGAAATCCAAATCGCGGTTAATATTCCGAAAAACATCTGGTATGCTAATATAGGCGACGCAGTGAGCCAGGGGCCACTTGAGCGCAGCGACTGTAATGATGTGTTCAAGCTCCCTGGCGCTTAGCGGGGACCCCTGGCCCTCGAGAGCCCTGGTACCTGCTCCTCTTTAGGGGGTCAAGTGTAGCCAGTGGCCCCCCCAACCCCTTTATGTTCTCCCAGTTGGTGGCTGGGATCTAGAGGGTGTGAAGTGGAACGTGACCACTGCTACAGCACATTTGTTCCCACCGCAGGTCTACTGCCCATGAAGGAGACATTATTTGGTGTTCACCGATTAAGGGACAGGATAGTGGGGGAGTGGTTACGGGGTGTTTGGCTCCCAACCGGACACTTCTGGTTTCATAGCCCCTACTATCTGCAGTCTGGCTGAAGGCATCTTTGATCTACGACCTGCTCATTAATGACATGCATCTTTAACTTGAATTGAGCATATTACATTGCAACTATTGCATATACCCAATATATATTTCTGTTTCTATCTTTTATCACTTTAGTCATTTTATTCGTGTTTTTATCCTACATGACTATACCTGCACTGAGATTAATTCCTTGTACATTTGCAACCCTAAACCTAACCCTATCCAAAAAACAATAATATTCTGTTTTGAATTCGCTGTAAATGGTTTTGGATTATTTGGGGAGAAAACCTCAAAGGCCAAATACAGTTCTGTTCCGATTCTGTGGCTCGATGTGTGTTATATTTTCAGACTGTAAATCAAAGGACAAACCCGAAAATTGGATTTCCCGAACGCAGAACATATATCACAAGTGTGAAATATTTAGAGAGCTGACTCCCTGGGCTAGTCACCGCCACATGTTGGTGATATATATTTAACCAGCTAGTCAGGGTGATCATGGACTTGGTAGTGGCAGACATCTCATTCTACAACACGATAGTTTGTTGTTGTTGTTGTTGTTTTTTATCTGTTGTTGCAGTTTATGATGAGTACATATTTTCCTCAAATATAATGTATAATAATTATGTTGTAATTACTTGCTTGTATTGTTGAAACTCAAGCATGTAATTGCAATAAGTAAAAGCAGCTTGTTGTTCTATTAATTTTCATGTAAGACAATACACTTATAAACTTACACTTATAATTTGACAAGGATTGATTATAGAATCATTAATATTTAAACAGTAATTCAAAAGGGATTTCAAGCCTAATTTGTGAACACAACATTGAATTGACAAAGATGTGAGTAAAATCAAAATTGAGTGTGTGCGCGTCCAAATGAATGACCAATGAAATTGGACCCAAAGTGAAAGGATACACATTTCAAACTATAGTGACTCTCTGAAAGTAATACGCTCTTTATTGTCCCTTCAGTCTGATGTTCCCTGTCAGAAAATAAGTTCTTATTTCCCTAACGGCCAGTCTCCACTGCGCCCATCTGGACAGTACTCCTCTTCCTCGCAATGAAGAAGAACACAGGAAGAACAAAGTAGAGAATCACGCGTGGCATCGCCCCAGTTCCTTGTCCCCAGTGTACTGTAGAAACCTTCTGTGGACTGTTCTGTACATATTACTGTAGTGTGGATCCATGTACATTATGTTGTTCTTACCCTCAAGCGGGATGTATGTGGAATCACAACAGAGAAGGAAAAGGTACAAGCAGGCATTTATCCCAGAGTCTGTTAGATTCATTACTTAAAGGCTGCGAGTAGGTGATTCTATGTGTTATCTTGTACAAGAATTGTAATTGTATTATCGTGTGCAGGACAGAGACTTGGAGACTATCTACGATATATTTTGTGTTTTTATGATTGGACAGTTTTTTTCTGTTTATATATTGTACACACTTTATGATTGATTGTATGTCTGTCTAATTGTCTTATGTCCGATCATATTGTCTGCTGAACTGTGGGTAGATCATACATTGTACTACAATACATAGGTATACTGTATTTGTTCAGGGATGGTGTGAGAGGGCCAATCCAGATCATTTGTTTTCCTTTAAATTATTTTAGGAGAAAAATAACTGGAAAAATTGGGTTGTTGTGAAAAGAAGGATATCTGATTCAGCAGACAAAGCTTCTCATTCTGAACCTCTTATAGTTTGCATAAGGCCCTTCAACAATAGTATCACCACTATTTGACATTCTGAATTCTGAGTTATTAAGACTGCTAGGCTTTCCTGGGCTGTATAGATGAAATTGGTACCATATATTTTGTTTGTCAACAAAACAAAATTAAATACCTTTATAGTGCAAAAATATTTACTGCTTTTTATTTATTTGTTCCATAAGCCGGCAAACAGAATTGCATAATAGTCATCATTAGAGAACAAGTTCTATCTTGATTGTTTTCTAACCCTTCTGATGGAGCAGTAGATGGATGTCTGGATGTCACCACACCAGATGAGAAACGTTGCCCTTGGATGTCTCTGCTCACTGATTAAAAACATGGAAGACTCTTTTAGCATCTATCCAGGAAGCAAATCCCCAAGCTGTCAGCCGGCTGATGTATAGCCAGGTTATGCTGATGGTGGAGAGAAAGCTTTAGCACCAGTCACTGCCCTGATGTTTATAGGGCAGTGTCTGATGTTAAAACTCTCTTCTAGCCAACAGCTAGTAGAGAGCCATCACAAAATACAAAAACCGCTGTGCGTGTGTGTTTGCGTGTGTTTATTAAGCAGCCTCAGAGAAACATAACTTGTTTAATGGTATTTTTTGTGTCTGTTTTAATTTCAATAGGATAAAGAAACTCTTCCCAGTGCCCTTTCTTTACTGTTGTCCTACCGGAGATCTACACGGAGGGCTGATATGTGAAACCTCTTGGGCACTGAGGGAATTACAAGCTCCTTCTGGGAGGAAAAGGAAGAATTTTCGCAATTGGATGCGAAGGACGATTGATTTTCCAGCTGCTCCTTAGGGCCACAGAGAGTGAGATCTATACTAGTTGTTTGGGAGATGAGCGAGGAGCGAGGAGATCCGGTCGTCAAGGGGGAGGGGAAGAACAACAACGGGCATGCTGTTTTGGTTGCCGACGACGACAGCAATGCCAACGACATCCCAGCTGAGGGTGGTGGCGATGGTGCTACAGTGGACGCGGGCACCCTGTCCATCCTGACCACAGACACGGGACCCCAAGACAAAGTGGTGATCTGGGGCACGGAGTCCCAGTGCGATGACCCTGAGCTGGCCGAGTTTGAGATGTTGGAGTGCCAGGAGCTAGAGGCCTTCCTGGTGGAGGATGGAGAGGACTTTCAGGGGCTCACCGAGCAGAAAAGCCGTCCCTTGGTGGAGACAAAACTCGGTGACACTGAGCACAAAGCAGAGAGAAGGTCGGGAGGACATGGACCCAAGGAGCATGGAGCCAATACTTCCGGTCCTGACATGGCTGAATGCTTCACCAGGACAGATTTGAGCTCCGAAAATGAGTTGTTTGTTTCTTGTATGTCAAGTCTGGGCGGGAGCTTGGCCAGTGCTCTGGACACCTCGGGCCGAACGACTGGGCCTTACCGAACCTTCTCAGAAGACCTCACCCTGTCATCCAGCGCTATCTCCGACAGAGTCAAGGTCCCCCCCCTCAAACCCAACCGCCACGCCTCCACCCCCATGATAAGCACAACGCTCAACAGGAGAGACGTGAACATGAACCGCAACTCAACCTCAGTCCTGTCCGAGGACCTCATTCTAGAAGCACAACAGATAAACAACAAAGTTCCTCCAGGCAAACAGCACAACCCAGGTACGGAAGAGCACAGAGGCAACCTCAACCTGAGACATCGAGGAGACAAGAACCATGATGGCTTCAATGGACTGGCCGACCAGCACGAGGTCAACAACAAGAAGAAAGACCAGAGCACCCAGGCAGACGAGGTCCCCGATATGAATGATAATCCTCAGTATTCCATAGAACCAGTGAGTAAGCAAGCCTTGTTTGACAAATCAGTCAACAAGCAAAAGTCTTTTGACAGAACATTAAACAAACAGCCGTCCTTCGAGAGCACTTTGAAGAAGCAAGGCTCGTTTGATAACTCCTTTAAAAAGCAGGGGTCCTTCGAGAACAGCCATGCATTCAGTCTGGAGAGGAGAAAGCCATGGGGAAGCCCTAGTCGACCGGTCTCTCCCATCCCTTCCAAGATCACCAGCTCCCCCAAGAGGAAAGATCCTGGTTCTCCCGCCAAGGTAGGAAGAACCAGGGCACCCAGCCAGGAGCGAAGTGAATCCCCTCTCAGGTCCACCACCTCGGTCAAACCCCCCGCCAAGGCGGGCCTCAACAGTGGTATACCCAAACCCATTGCCAACCCTCCACAGAAGGAGTCTGACCACAGGATGTCCTCACCCCCTAAGAAACCCCAAACCATCCGGCCGAAAATCATCACCTATGTTCGGAAGAGTCCTCCGACCAAGCCAGAAGGGACAGATGTGCCAAGTGAAGTTTCCGCCCATCCTTCTCCTTCTGTTGGTGGGAAAGAGCATATCCAGGGGAAGGGTGCAGCAGTCCTCTGCTCCTCCAACCAGCTCTTTGATAAGTACCGGCAGGAGATGCAGAGGGCTGGACACTGTCCAGCGGGTCCGGGGGAGACTTCGAGCGGGAGGCCTTCTTCTTCTCCTCATAAAGGGAGCAGGAAGCAAGAGAACTTCCACAGTGAGCCGTCTAACAAATATCTCCAAGAGGTAAGTCTACTTCAATCACCTGCTGTTTCAATTCCAAATAATCAAAGTGTGGAAACACACTCATATCATATATTCACAATATTTATTTCCTTTCCTTCTACGTTATCTTTGTTTGATGTTGGTGGTCTCTGTGTTTAAAATGTTCCTTCTCAGCACCCTGCTGAAACAGGAGGTATGTTTCGCTCTCCGAGAACCATGAAGCCTCAATTAGGGATTGGCGCTGTCGCCAGGCAACAGCCCGCCAAAACTAAAGCTCCATTCAAGGTCCAAAGGCCAGCAGGGGGCCCCGGTCACGAGGACCCTTCAGGTGAGGGGGCGTTCTGCTACCTGAACATGATTCACATCTGAAATTCATGTCACATTAAAAGGGTGGGCAATAGAAGGTGGATAAGGTATTTTAAATTCACTTTGAATTCAATCAAATTCTAATTAAAATCAAATTTATTTCAAATTCAATGATTGTATCTCATGCTCTAATGCAAGTGCTTTTTTCTGTTAGAGAAACTTACTTCTTTGTCTATTGTTTTCCTTCCTTCCAATTTAATTCACGTTCCAGCAATTTAAGGATTTCATATAATTTAAGCAGTATAATTGTAAATTGTGATTAAAGTGATTCCTTTATATTGTTATTCATGAAATGATTAAAATAATTATTGTGGTTATTATTATCGTCAAATCTAAATAATTATATTGCTGTCCTTCAACCTCCAGGAGAGACCAGAAAGCCAGGCCACACCCATGAGTCTCTAGCCACACCCACCGGTCCCCTGCTGAGGGCGGGGCAGTCGGGGCTCCGCCCCCCGGGATATTCTGCCCTACCACCCGCTCGCCGGGCCTCCTTCGGATTCGCCCGCAGTGGCAGCCCCTCGTCCGTTAGCAGCAACCAATCAGGAGCCAGCGACCTCTGTCAACCTCATCAACGTGAGCCATATCTTTCTGGTCCTATCATTTGTTTGTTTCGCTGGGAAAAGGACACTTGTTCATGCACCGGTTTGCCGTTTTACCCATGACCCTAATGTTGATAATTAGGGAAAGCGAATAGATGGATGGATGGATGATGACTCAGGAAGTCTACTCTACATGTCCTTAAAGTGGAACTTATTATACCACCCAGAGCCGGCGCTGGCCGTTTCGGCGCCCTAGGCGACTCGAAATCAACTTGCGCCCTGGACAGGTTTTCCGAGCAGGGGGGACGGGGACGTGGACGGGACGGTTTCGGGCCGCCCTGGCGATTGCTCCCGCGCCCCCTCCCTTCTCCGTTCGCGTCGTATATTTTAATTGACTAATTAAGGGCGCCACCAGAGGGCGCCCCCAACGCATTTGTCGCCCTAGGCGGTCGCCTAGCTCGCCTATGCCGAGCGCCGGCCCTGATGCCACCATATGTCCCCTTTAACTTTCCTAGTTTGTCCTTCCTTTTGTTTACTTAGTTGAACATAACACAAGGATTATAATTTTAAAGTCAGATATATGTATAGAATATTTGAATGTAAGGTTGAGACTGCCCCTGTTTTCACCTCCCCAAATATGAGCATTCGAGCATATGAGTTGGTTGTACACTTTGTCACATAGAAGCCATGTTCTCTGTTGGTTAGTTACTGGCCTAATACGTCCTCAGTTCTGATCGGCTGATTAGTTACTAGCATCTCCTCCCCAGTGTCAGAGCATTAGTGGCTGTCTGACACAGAAGGTGGTCTTCAAGTGGAGACTCACTGGAGTCACACTGAACTACTCATTCATTCTGATCGAGACAGAGAGGGCTAGACTGATCTTGCTGGTTAGTCGGAATTCTGGAGTTTTATTAAGAACGGCTTTAGATTGTTCTCAGCTTCGATTCATCAAAAGCGTGAGACTGGGTTCCCTCGTGTCTTCTCATTGAAATAACCTCGGATTCCGTCGTATCTCAATCACGGCCGCTCTTATTTTGAAATACGAGGGAGCATCTGAGACAGTGTTTGAGTGAATGTAACCCAAAGCCCTTTGTTTTCAGACGGTTGTGCTAGATCTCTCAGTATGCAGCCAAAGCATGCTTATTGAGACTCTCACAGCTAGGATTTCCTCATGTGGTGCCAGCTCTGACAGCTAGCGATTGTCATGGACACCACTCCAACCGAGAAGATGATGATGAGGGATGTATTACTTTACAGATATCAGATAAAACTCCAATATCGTTATCTGCGAGGATTGTGTATTCAAGGCTTGAAACAGTATTCAGATCGGTTCTCGTTTTTGATTTATTTTTAAGGTAGAAAAAAAGGACCTAATAAAAAGGGGCAGGTCTGCCTACTCAGACATGGTGATTTCAACACGAAAAGGGGTTGGTTTTTGTTGATTTTAATTCAATATTTGAAAATGTGTTTAACGTTAATCTCAAAATGATCAAACAAGCAACAATTATTATTAATTTCATTATATTTGCTGGACAGTGAATTGTATTACCAGATTGGGTTGGGGTGAGGGGTGGGGATAGAGGTGGGGTCTGAGGATGTATATAAGTCTCAGTAAGGGGTTGATAGTTACCTCCGAACTCTGTGGGATTCACTAACCGATAGCCTCCATCTCTCAGCCAATCGCGTACCTCGTCTCATGGCCTCCGGAGAGCCCAGCCACCATTGGTCCTACCAGGGGGATTCTCTCTGGCTAATTCTGCTTCAAGCTTCCAGCTTGTTCCATTACATCTATTATTTAGTATCTACACTATGTGGTTCCTATAAGACACGTGATCTCTTTGTTTGTACAAAACTACATCAGTCAATGAAGCAATGGAGATGTATTAGCTTTCTGATTAGTTAAATAATGGGCATGGTTTGGCTGATAATTCTGCTGTATCTTTTCCAGGCAATTTAAACTGCCTCGAAAAGATACAGCAGTAAGGTACAGTGCACGTAAGGCTGAATTACATGTGAGTCAATTAATTATTAATAAGGTTATTAATTAACTGTAAGAGGGGGTTAGGGTTATGGCAGATTTAACATTTAATGTCCATGCAGTGTTTGATATCAACTTTACAATCTGTAGACAGATGTCATAAGCAAAATGAGAAGAAGCTTTATTTATGTGTGTGTGTGTGTGTGTGTGTGTTTGTGCGTGCGTGCGTGCGTGCGTGCGTGCGTGTGTGCGCGCGAGTGCGTGCCTGTGAAGTTATTGATTGCAGTGACCAAGGTGAATGTTTCAATGCGGCATTTAGATGGAACCATTCCATGGAAGCTTTTAATTTTCTTAGGGATTGCTTTAATTGAAAGATAACTCTTAAAATATCTGTGTGAAAGTCCTTAGGTCGGATATCTTCATATATTATGTTTTATTGTGGTAATTAAATCCCACAACAGAATTGTTTAATGGATGCAAATAGTTACAGGCCAAATACTTAATCACGGAAGTGATGAATAATTGAGCTGTTTACACCCAACTGCTTTCCGTATGCCCATCTGTGACAGGGCAAGGTCTAGCAAGGCAAAAGGAACAAGAGAGAAAGGACCCATATGCACACAAGAACTCTGGGGAATGTCACACAAAGGCTTTTAATTAGGAAAACGCCAATATCTCAGTCCCAGAAACTGGCATAGAAAAGACTAATAACTAGAGCCCAACAATGACCAAGGGACATGACAAATATAACGAACCGACAAGTGACCAAATTAAGTGAACTGGTATAAATGAGGAAACAACGGTGACAGGGGGTGAGGGGCAGGGGAAAGGACGCTCAGGTGAGGGGAATTAAAGGTGACAAATTATACCACCAGGTGTGAGTGTGACCAGCCATTACAAGCCGTTTTGAAAATCTGCCTCTTCTGGCATCATAGGTGGGCGTGTCCACCTAGATGAATGACGGATTGATGGGACTGGTCTATCCAGCATACGTCTAGGTTGACACGCCCGCTTGAGTTTTCAAGACGGCTTGTTAAGGCTAATCAGACTCGCACCTGATTGTATGTCACCTTTAAGTGAATGCAGATGGGAGTGGCAGGATCTGTGAAACAAGGTGAAGAGTCATCGGACGTCTGCTGGATAGGTGGAGATGGGAACCCAAACAGAGAGGCAGACTATGACAATCTGTTTATGTCTTCTATCAATGATAAAGGGTTGATACCATGGCAACCCTGCTGTACCGTGGCAAAGTCTTTACAAACGCAAAAGCAGATTTGTCATGTGAAATTTACCTGATGCTTGTTCTTAGAAATTGTGTGACGGTTTCACACTGCGCCTGGGTTGAAGGTTAATTGTGTGGAGCAGGCAATTTTGACATATTTGAGGATGTAAAGCAACATCTATATATGATATATGTTTTTTTTTTAACAATTATTGCAATTTATTTGAAGATGGTGTGTGGAATAAATGTGTGTGTTTCTGCGCACCGTTCCGGCCAACTTTGATCATTTAACCCTAATCCTCCGGAACTATTATTTAAAATAATTTAATTATCATTTTCATAAGTCATTAAATGAATCCATGGTTCACTAACAATGCTAATTAACTTTTAATGTGGAACATTAGGCAACAGAAATAACTATTACATTTTCTATTTTTCTGATTTAAGCTCATACAAATACAAAACAGTGACGCATAGACAAAACAAATTAAACAAAACAACAAACGGCAATTAATCTCAACAACCGACTTTCTTTTCCACAGACCCGAGCAGAGGGGGAGATGAGGCGTCTCTGCACAGGGTCACAGCACCCCCTAGTGGCCCCCGGGAGAACAGCCCCCATCCTCATAGCTCCTCCCCCAGCCCTGGCTCCACCCCCGCTCTCCAGCGACGCACTGCTACCCCTCCCCGAGGCTCCCCAGCTCGAGGGTCCCCACAAGGTGAGCTAGGAGTTGTCCTGTAGCCGTGTTTACTGTTGATGTCTATTTATACACTCCTCGTGTCGCTACTGTTGTGGCTGTTGTTGCCATGGCTGAAACACAACACATTCTCACACATGCACGTGTGCTGCACACATACACACATGTTTGTGTGTGCGCACACACGCACGCGCGCACACACACACACGCGCACGCACGCACACACGCACACTAAATCACTCACGCTCCCCTATCAGGTTCCCACAAACACTTGAAGGTCATTCTGTCCGTCGACAATGTGACTGGAGGTAGGATGTTATTAAAGTTACAAAACAACATGAACTTGAGCTTTGATTGGTTGTTTTAGATGGGCGAGGAGGGGGCGTGGCCTTGGTGGGAGGAGCTTCAGAACACAACAGTTTGACCGCATGACACTAGACAGCTGAAGCTAACAGCTCAACACACACACTCTGGCGTTGCCCCTTTGGTAGGCAGCTAGTTGCTAGTCGCTCACGTGTCTGTCTGCACACACCACTTGCTCCAAAAGTGTTATATTGATGATTGCTACTGAATATTTTAGTAGGATTGTTTGATTAATTATTAGTCACCTGTATCTAATCAAAAGATTCAGTTTTTTACAAATCTTTTGCACATAGCCAGTACAATCTATATATATATATATTATTATTATTATTATTATTTTTTAATACATATATTATATTCTACTCTATTGCCATGAGTATTTTACAAGCATAAATGCTTGTTGTTTTTGTTGTTGGTATGGTATTGTATAGCTGCGTTACAGTGGTGTAGCAGCAGTGGTGTAATAGTCATTTGATATAGAAGATGGATAACAAGAAGCATTTGCTAAATAGTAATTTCCTTGTTAAATAGACCATGAAGTCGCCTCAGCAGCAGCAGCAGTGTCCTCTACTGGTCGAGGTGTGAACTGCTCCTGCTGGATGCTGGTTGGTTCACTGTATCTCAGTCAAGCTGAGATATTCTGCTTTCTTTATCAGTTTACTATCAACACACACTGTTTTAGGGGAGACGACTGTCTGACTGACTGATTATATAATAATGATAACATCTGTGTGTAGCCTATCGCTGATATTATCCTATTTACAAAACCAACCAACCCGAAGTCTGAGGCACCCCAATTATTTTGTTCTATATAATATCAGTATAGAGCAAGTGAACTAAATGTTATGTTATTTTTTTTAAAACCTGATGATTGGTCTTATTTGTTCGTCAACATACTAACATAATGCCGTTTTCTCACTGCTACTGAAATGAGACTGTAACTTAGAGAAAACTAGAGTAAAATCCTGTTTTTTGCCAGTCTCCCTCAAACCGTTGTGAACGTCACTCTACTCCGCACGCAGACAGCGTTCTTTCGGTGACGTCGGTGGTCGGAGGTTTTTTTTCAAATTTCAGGGCGCTCTGAAAATGATGCGCTGGCTGCAAGACTGGCGCGCAGAACGTAACGCCATGTGGACAAGGGCTTAAATGCAACCCTAGTATAACGCTGTACGGTGTGTGTGTGTGTGTGTGTGTGTGTGTGTCGATGTTGAAGCCACGTCTGAGCAGCGGTTTATTTTGATGTTCTTCCCGTGGGAGGATGACGCTTCTCGGACACTCATAGTAGGCTTTAAGGCCACGTTGTGTTGCTAATTTCATGTACAACGAAAACGCCCCCTCCTCCATATAGCCTACGTTTTTTTAGATGAACAGATTCAAATTCACACGCTTATATAACCGTGTGGAAGGATTTACATTTTAATTTACATTTGTATAGGTAGTAAATATTTCATGTTCGTGTGACGCTCACGGTCAAAATAGACTACTGAATTTCTGACTATCCAAATGTCAGATGACGTCATTCTAACTACACGTAGGAGTATGTGATAAATTCGTCAAAACCTTACAGAACAGGCATACTGGTCGGGAACGACTATGTTGATCTTTATATATCTAACCTATATTCAGTATGAGCTGTGTCATACATATTCTAATGTAACTATTCGGTCTTCCACTATTCTTGAATGTATGAATGCAAACTACATTATTATACAGCGCATTTTTTTAAGTATGAATATATACTACATATTATCCTACTATATAATATAGTATATGGTATATGGTAGTTGTCCTGTCTCTGACAGTGTTTTAATCTCTCAGCGTCCAGGAAGGAGCTCCATAGCTCCCCAGCCACCCCTAAACACCTCGCAATGGTTTCTCCCAAACCACAGTCCCCTGGTGAGTCCGTGTGTGTGTGTGTGTGTGTATTTGCCCATGTTTTCTAGTTAATTTTTGTGTTACTGTGTGTGTGTATGTGTGTGTGTGTGTGCGTGTGTGTGGATGTACACTTGCCTCTATCTACTGGCGTGTGTGTGTGTGTGTGTGTGTGTGTGTGTGTGTGTGTGTGTGTGTGTGTGTGTGTGTGTGTGTGTGTGTGTGTGTGTGTGTGTGTGTGTTTCCGTGTTTTGTGCCTGTCTATATGTAAATGTATGTGTTACTGTGTTTGTTTATGTACACATGTGTCTGTGTTACTATCTACTGTTGTGTGTTTGCGTGAGTGTGTTTGTCGGATGTGTGTGTGTGTGTGTGTGTGTGTGTGTGTGTGTGTGTGTGTGTGTGTGTGTGTGTGTGTGTGTGTGTGTGTGTGTGTGTGTGTGTGTGTGTGTGTGTTTGTGCATGTACATGTACATGTGGGTTGGGTTTGTTTACGCTAAAATGTCATTACCCTAATGGCATTGTTCCTTTATTCCTTCAATAATGTATGTCATCTCTCTCTCTCTCTCTTTCCCTCTGTGTCTCTTTCTTGCCTTACTGTGTTTTACAACCCATGCCACACCCGCCGTTGCCATGGTGATCATGCTAGTTACGTTGCGCTGAAAAGCTCAAGCTAATTTCAGCCATAGGTCAGATTACTCACCTGTTCAAACTCGCACACAACGTCTAACTGATCACTGTTTTGATTGTTGTTGTTTTTTTGTTTTGTTTTGTTTTGTCTTGTTTTTGTTTTATTTATTTCTTATTGCTTATGTTTATTTATTTATTTATTTATTTTTTTTCCACAATGTCTTGTTTTTTAAAAAATGTATGATGACTATATGCTCTGTAAGGTGACCTTGGGTGTCTTGAAAGGCGCCTCTAAATGAAATGTATTATTATTATTATTATTATTATTCATTAATTACACAAATCAGCATTTATCTATTTGTAGTGTATTTATCTTATCGGATTAAAGTGTGATCTTGTTGGAAAATACCAGACACAACTACAGTAAATAAATACATATTTTATAGCAATGCCTTTTTAAATCGTTAATAATGTAGTGGCTGCTTGACAGTGCGGTTGTAACTCGACACAGTTAGCGAGTCACACAGCTACCATTTATCAAACACATCGAGTATTCGTACCCACAACCTTTCGACAACCTTTCCACTATTAGGCATGTGTTCTGTACTGTACCCCCCACATCCCCATCATTCCTTGTAGGTATAACAAAGAAGAACCTTAGTCTTGACCAATATCCCCTCGAACCAGGGGTACCACTGTTTTGTCCCAACCTCACCCAACCCCTGCCCCCCAACCCCAGTCTACTGTAGAGTTCACATTTCTACCAAGCAGTGTGATTTCATTCTAACCAATAAACCTTTTCTTCCTTTGTTTAGGATCTCAGTGGGTAGTTCACCTTTTATATTATGTAGTTTGCGAGGCCAAGGATAAACATTTTTATTGAAAGAATAATAAAAGTCTGGCAAGGATTGTACATGAATGAGTGGGCATACACCTCTGCAAAGCAATCATTCGGCAAAAATATAAATCATAACGGCCGCACTCAGTAAATCGTCGCCCTTAAACGGTCTAGAAACTAATGGGTGACGTCAATGATTCATCCACAGACCTCGCTCTTTTAAATTTTTTACCTTTCATATATATAAAAAAGAAAATTGTGAATCACACCGTCTGGATCACATTTAAATTTCGCTCTACTATGTGCAAATGACAACGAAGAGAATTATTATTACTTCTATGATTTTTTTACCCAGAATCCTCTCTCTCTCTCCGCTGTAGCCCGAGGGCAGTCGCCCGCGGCGGGCCACGCTGGCCCCCGGGACGAGGGCGTTCGGGAGAGCGAGCGGGCGCTGGTGCAACAGCTCCGCAGCCTGTGCCAGGACCAGGCCCAGCAGGTCCAGTACCTCCAGGCCCAGCTCAGGAAGGCGTCGCTCGGCCTGGAGGTCTTCGCCATCACCACCCAGCACTTCTGCCAGAAGGTGCGTCGAAGGAGCGCTTTGTGGTTTTCAGCCACGCTTAAAATTGTGTTTTATTGGAGGCTGATGGGCCAACCACGTGGGCGATACGCCATTTGGCAACCCACAGGTTAGATTCCAGCCTGGTTTATATTTCCACTAGTGTTTTGAGTATGTCTCCGAAAAACGCACAACAGTGAAAACGTACGTACGTAGCATGTTAACCCCCATCGTCTGGCTGTACAGAACTGGGCGCAAAGAGAAACGGTTGAGCAGTGGTTGCCATTGGTTACGTCAGGTGTTGTATGGTCTGGTCAATCCGAAAACAGATGTTCAAAAAATGCATTTTAAAAGAATGCTTGGAGATTTCAAGTTAAAGTAGCCTGTGGTTTGAAACAACAGACTTGTGTGTCTGTGTTTATACGTGATTAGAAATCATTATATTGTTGTACATTTCTGCTGCTATAGTAGAGTCCAGAATAGAGCCTTGCATTTGTCTTTAAATGATGAAAGAAATAATTGTATATGCTGCTTGGAATTGAATATTTGCTTAGAAAATAGGGGTATTACTCTTAATCATGTGAGACGTTGACTTCCATGTTATCTCACCCAAGCCTGCCCATATTCAGTGATATACAGAAAGATACATAAAAAATGCCGCCAATTTGGTATGATCCACTTCTATCCAGAGCATGATACGATAACGTGAGTGCATGCATGTTTTAGCATTGGGTGGCCCCGATGGGGGGGATTCAAACCCAGGATTTCCATTCATTTCCTCCTACCTCACCCAAATCGCTCACTACGCTGAAATTCCCCCGTCCCACTTAATCTCCCAGCATGCATCACTGCCGCTGCTGGTGGGAGTGGAATATGTTTTATAGCCTGTAGTAAAAACACAGCTGTGTGATGTGGATAACAAAGAAAGCGTTCTGGGCGGTTACCCCGGACACGCCCTCGGTCTACTCTCAGGTCCGGGATTTGATCCAGGACCTGTCGTGAACAAGAGTATTGATCGGTTAGTGTATTGATTTGTCATTGGAGCACAAAAGACATTGTTGATATTTAGGATGAAACAGGGCGCTGGAATTGTGGTGTTGTGACACAGGGTTGAGATTGAAAGGTATTATAGGAGTGGATATGGTGGATATCTTTGTGCAATGTAAAGTGTGCTGTTTTTGAGATTGAGTCAAATGTTATTGGTTTAAATGTTCTTAATGCTATAGCCAGAAAAAAACATGATTTTGTGATTAAATGGTTCCATTAGTATCTGTAGAAGGTCAGCCAGTGTGTGTGTGTGTGTGTGTGTGTGTGTGTGTGTGTGTGTGTGTGTGTGTGTGTGTGTGTGTGTGTGTGTGTGTGTGTGTGTGTGTGTGTGTGTGTGTGTGCATGACAAGACATGGTTAATTGGCAATTTATTGATCCTCCTCCATCTTCTCTCTACTCCAATTGTTGCCCGGGTGTGTGTGCTTATCTTTTGCTATTTGTGTGTAGTCTGGGCTGGGCAGTCTTTGTTACAGGAAGGATCACGTCAGGGCTGTGTCCTGTGACATCTTTTCCTTCAACACCTCCTTTTCTTCTTTACTTTCCTATTCCCTCTTTTCCTATGCTATTCTCTTCTTTCCTTCCCTCCCATCCTCTGCTCATTATTAATGTCTCCTCCTCTCCTACACCCTTGTCTTATTGTCATCTTCATCCCCCTCTCTTTCTCTCCTCTCCTTTTTTTTACCCTTGTCCTTCCCTCCTCTCGTTGTCTCATCTCCTTTCTCTCTCTCCTCCTTGAACTCCTCTTCTCTCCTCCCCATCCTCCCTCACCAGGGGAAGTCCCCCTCTGCATTTGTTTCCTAGTCTCTCTCTCTCTCTCTCTCTCTCTCTCTCTCTCTCTCTCTCTCTCTCTCTTCTCTGTATCGCTCTTCCTTCATCCCCCTCCCTTAGCAGGGTGCATCCCTCTCCCTCTGTTTACTGCTTTCTCTCCTCCCTCCCTCTCTCTCTCTCCCTCTCGCTCTCTCTCTCACTCTGTGTATCTCCTGCTGCTCTCTCTCTCTCTACATCCTGGCTGGTACTCCAGCAGGACAGAATGATGCTGTCTGTTAGCCTGCTAGCCTGCTAGGCTGCATGCTATGGGACTGGGCTGCGCTAAGAATGTCCTCCATCCCATTCGCTGTCTGGAGCCCACGGTAAAAAAAACACCAGCATCCAGGTCTGATGCTAGTCTCTCTTTCTGTTTCTATGTCTGTCGCTGATTGTCATTCCTGCTCTGATGCTGTGTGCGTTTCTCTCTCCCTCTCTCTATTCTTCTGTTATATCACCTCTTTTCGCTCTCTCTCTCTCTCGATCTCCCCCGATCTCTTTTTTTCCCTCCCTCTCTTTAATCTCTCTCTCCCATCTCTCGCTCTCCCATACACACCCTCTCTATCTGTTTCTCTCCAGCTCTGTCGCTTCACAGCAGTGGGTTTGGGGGAGTCTTGTGTGTGTGTGTGTGTGTGTGTGTGTGTGTGTGTGTGTGTGCTCGTTTCCATTTGGACACAGACACTGTAAGTGTCTATGCATGTGCTTGTGCATGATTGCGTTCAAGTCTGTTTTGGTCTGCTCTCTCATAGCGTAGCATCGTAGCACCCTTTAGCATTTGACTAGAGTGGATGCAGGAAGGGAGTGTCTGAGCCATTAGGGGAGAGTGGGAGATGAGGGAGGGTCGAGGGGCTGGATGTGCTGAGTCAAAGCAGGCTTAGCGTCGCTCTCTGCCCCCCTCTCCTTTCCTCCATCCGCTAGCATAACGGCTAGTGCTAGCGTCAGGGCTACTGTTGGCATCTGTGCTAGTGTTAACTCGGCCCGGCCGGTGTAGCCATCAGTGCTTTTTTTTTTTAGCAACGGTGCTAGTGTTAGCGTCAATGCTTGTGCGAGCGCAAATTAGACACTAATTATGAGACTACCAAGCTAATAAGCGGGCGTTTGCTACCACAGCATTATGTCTGTTATTTAATTATTGTAAACCTGATTATGTTATCTGTGTTATTATCTGAACGGGTGTGCACCTTATTTTGGTTCTTGGGTTTTTTAAAAGCATCAATCAAGATCAACATTTGTGCTCCTAGTGGATCGAGCGAGATCATAGCTAGAGGACGTCCGTCTGCATAGCTGCCCTTACACACACATCCCTGTTTACCTTTCCGGTAACTGGATGTGGTTGCCATGGCGAGGCGTTTAATTCGAGATCAGGACATTAGAGAGGGGTTAGTGGGCTCCCAGGGGGGAAACCGGTGAAACACGCAGGAGTAATGAATTATGGGATGGGGGTTTAGGAGGAGCTGAGGAGGAGAAGCCGAGTTGCCACAGCGGGATGAAAAATGGTTGTTCCTTCTCTCTGAGGTCACTGCGGTCGCCACCTGACGACGACGCGTCATGGCTTAGGAGCTTTTAGAAAGATGACTTCACCGCTCAGACTCCCTCAGACTTGTGGTACTCTCTCTCTCTCTCTGCCCTCTCTATCTCTATCTCTTCTCTGTCTCTCTATCTGTCTCTCTATATATCAGTACATCAAGTCCGTTATCGTTTTCTTTAAAGTGGGCAATACAAAGTACTTCTTACTTTACCTTAAAGAGTAACTACACACTAGACTTATTTAATACATTTTCTGCCATCTCAAAATGTGGTGTGTGTGTGTGTGTGTGTGTGTGTGTGTGTGTGTGTGTGTGTGTGTGTGTGTGTGTGTGTGTGTGTGTGTGTGTGTGTGTGTGTGTGTGTGTGTGTGTGTGTGTGTTTCAGAGTGAAAGTGCCATAGAGAAGCAGAGGGAGCTGTCACTGGAGCTCGCTAAGATCAGGGATGAAGTGGGTAAGTGACATCACAATGTTAACACAACTAGAACATGTCAGGAGACTAGTATAGATCAGGAACAGGCTAGCCTGAACGGTAAGTTACAAATGCCGAAATTATAGCACATCTCAGTAGAATTTACCCAATTAGAAAGCTAGGATGGTTCATAATATGCACACTGATTAGTATTCTAGCGCAGATCAGAATGCAAAAACCATTCTGATCACAAACCAATGCTCGTTTAAACCAGAATGTTACGGCAGGCCTCACTTTCTGCAGTTCCGATCCCGGAGTGAAGCCGCAGTAACCCCAACTGCTGTTGCCCAGCCTTTAGGTCAAGTGTTGCATTCAACGATTGATTCCTCAGTGTTAAGCGTTGCACTTGTGAACACGTTTGGCAAATAATTGTACCACAAACTGCTCTGTCCTTGTAAAATAAACGGTAATTTCCTTTCCTTTAGAATCTAGCGTTGGTTGGTTGCTTGCTTGTAAAGCACACCGTCGTCTCCTCAACGTTTCGTTCTTGTGACCCAAACGCTGTCTCCTTAAAGGGACACTGTGTAATATTTTAAGTCATTTATTACCTAAAATCAACGTATTCATTCGTAAATAAGTCCTCATTGGTGTAAAATTATCTCTGTCAAAAATCTCACTTATCCTCCTGAGCGAAGAATAATTAATATGTAGTAACATAGGACGGGTAAGCTTCATGGAGGCTTCCATGTTCTTCCGGTCTATGAACTGCCGAGAGGGACAAAAAGCATTACGTGGTACAGGAAAGGCAAACGCTTTTTCACTCTGAGCCAGCGTGAATGATGACTGAAATAATTCACTATCTTGCTCGAGGAATAATTACACATACATCATTAGCTTACACTAATGATTCAATGCAGTATGAAATAACGAACCTCATCATCACTCGAATGACTCGCTGAGGTAGTATTGGATGTCATGACACAGCTTCTTGGCACATACTGCCCGCCGTGGTTTTTGAACCAGCGAGCACTATTAGTTTGAATGCAATATACAATTGTACCACTAGATGGGGGTAATGTTTACACAGTGTCCCTTTAATGTGCAGCGGTTAGCGTGGCGCGCTGGGAGCACCTGCAGCGGGACAAGGAGGAGTTGGAACGGCGCTTCCGTAGCGAGCTGCGCGGGCTGCGTTCCCGCCAGCAGGGGGAGCTGGTGGCCCTGGAGGAGCGACTGAGGGCCCGACACGCAGAGGAGAGCCTCCGCCTGCGGGAGGAGCAGCAGCAGGAGATGGAGGAGCTACGCGCCTCCCAGGAGGAGCAGGTGGGTGTGTCTGCAACATTAGCTCTGTTCCCGCCCGATTTTTCATTGGCTATTTTAACTTCCATCCGGAGACGAAGAAATAGAGAAATTGCAATGTACACAGCGGTAGCAAGGGAAATACAGGGAGGACGTCGAGTGCCTTACTTATGGGAGAGCACAATCGGGTGATGACGTTACACGTTGATGTCGGCAGGGTTGCTATGGCCGGTCGTTATGCGGAAATCGGAAAGACTGTCAGTCCTGTGTGTTCAAAGTTTGCTACGTCACAGCTGTTTCGAAAAGTGTGTTTCCATCTCCCATTTTGCGAATTTACTCTCTTTCGCATTTCTCAAAAACCACCTCAAGCGAGCGGATAAACTTTTTTGCGAATTAGAGGATTTTGATGCGAATTTTGGTGTTTCCATCACCGTTTACTGATTCGATACTTCAAAGTTTGTATAAAATCAGGGGGATGGAAATGCACCTTATGAACCAACTTTTCCTTGTTTTTTTTCACAGCACATTATGCAGTATAATCTTACAGAAAAAAAAAACCAGCATGATGGTTTCCCTTTAAATGCCACCGGTAGAAATTGCATTTCCGGCAATGTTTTGAGTGTGTCTCAGAAAACGCACCTAAGTGAATACGTACGTAGTTGTATGTGCATTTTAACTATAGTCGTCTAGCTCAGGGGTCCCCAACCTTTTCAGCATCAAGGACCGGTATGATTCTCAAAAAGTTTCACGGGCCGGGGGGGGGGGGGGGGGTTGGGTTATGTTGCGCAGAGGTTGCCAAAAGTGCAAAAATGTTATATGCAATCTAACAACTGCCCATAGACTTATGGCATGTAAAAGAGTGACAGTATTGCGAAGTAAATTGAGTTTATTAAGTGTGCATGCATTTTGCATGAATTAAAAAAAAAAATAAAAAAACTTTTTATTTTTTTTCTAGTCATGTCGTAGCCTCGTTAACCTACGGCCCGGTTAGGAATGTCCCGCGGCCCGGTGGTTGGGGACCGCTGGTCTAGCTGTACACAACTGGGAGCCGAGGCAGACGGTTGAGCAGTGGTTGCTATTGGTGACGTGAGGTTTTTTACGGTCCGATTGGTTCCCAGATCGACGACATGAGCGAGAGCCACGAGGCGTCCCTGATGGAGATGGAGAAGACCCACAACGACACCCTAGTCACCCTGAGAGAGGAGAACACTAGGACGGTCAAAAGTACATGTTACCTCATCATAACCTTAGCATTATCTGACTATGACCTTCTCATTACCTCATGAATACCAGACGATGTCTTTCCATAACTCTCCTAGAGCATTCTTCCTAAATGATTTGGAGAAGCGATGAGCATGAGCCTAGTTTTGGTTTGTTTTAAACTACACATTAACAACCGTCGTCTTAACGTTTGCTGACCTTGCCATTTTGAAAAGTATTCGTTATTTTAGCCGTCGGTGACATTAAGGGTTGACACTCTGAACTTTATTCTCAGACCTGAAGATGGCCCACGAGCAGCAGAGGAAGTCCCTAGAGGAAGACTTTGAGAAGCTTCGTCTGTCGTTGCAGGTAAATCATGTCTTCTCTGTTCCCTTATTTCTCTGCCAGCCTGAACGTCTTCCTATTTATTGCTCTTTATTACTCGTGCTAAACTGTCAATTGCTTTTATAAAGCATATTTTAATACAGCAAAGAATACTGCAATGGAATAAGTGTATGCATGTCATGAGGGCCCCTTACCACTGGACTCCCCCCGCCCTGTGTGTTTGGTTGGGTCCACCAGGACCAGGTGGACACACTGACCTTCCAGAACCGCAGCCTGCGGGACCGGGCCAAACGCTTCGAGGAGGCCCTGCGACGGAGCACCGATGAGCAGATAGTGGTAATGAACTGATGGTGGTAATGAGCAGATAGTGGTAATGAGCAGATAGTGGTAATGAGCAGATAGTGGTAATGAGCAGATAGTGGTAATGAACTGATAGTGGTAATGAACTGATAGTGGTAATGAACTGATAGTGCTAATGAGCAGCTAGTGGTAATGAGCTGATAATGGTAATGAGCTGATAATGGTAATGAAATGTTACATAAGTATTATTATTATTATTATTGGTAGGATTTTCAAATATTGTTGATCTGTTTCATCTTTTTCTGGGCCATTAACCCTGACCGAAGCTGATGATTCTATGTGTTCGCTGTGGTCACAGGAGGCCCTGGCTCCCTACCAGCACATCGAGGAGGACCTGAAGAGCCTAAAGGAGGTGCTGGAGATGAAGAATCAGCAAATCCACCAGCAGGAGGTGAAGATCTCTGAGCTGGAGATAATGGTAAGCTCCAAACCCCTGCTCAATGCTACCAGGCTTCAAAATACTATGTGTATTTTAGTATTCGTCCCAGAAGGGAAATTGAGGATCATGTTATGTTACATAAGTAATGTTTGAATACTGATAATTGGCCAATAGGAAACGTGGAATTTCTATTAACATTCTTGAAACCTGGAATTTCCTTTTCCATCTAAAATGTTGTTTGTGTAGCTTTTGTTTAGCGGTAAATAATTATATACATCTCTGAATACTGATAATGTTCTCGAGACCAACAAGAAGCCATGCAACAATTACTACAATGTAATTATGTGCACAAAATTGACAGATATTCATGCTTACATTGACATATACTGACATTAATCATTCATAAAGCATAACTAGTCTAGACGATAAAGACAACATCAATTATTAATGTATGTCAATGTATGTGAAGTGAACCAATTGATTGGCAATATATTTCCATTTAAAATGGCGTCTTGGCAGCCTGAGGTATACTATGAAGAATTTAATGTTGTGTTTGTCTCCTCCTGTGCTTTTGAGCAGGCTGAAAAGAACGTGTACCTGGAGGAGAGAGTGCAGGTGTTACAGCAGCAGAACGAAGATCTCAAGGCCAGGATCGACAAGAACGTTGCCACGTCCAGGTCAGTGGACGTAGACGCCTACTCAATGCACTACACTTTCTATTGTTCCCTGCAAGCATCCTGTCAAAGAGAGTTGTTTACATGTTGAATTAAATTATTATAATTCCGTCACGGTTATATTTTCCTCTCAAAAAATGAATGCGTCTCTAAACAGGGTCGGACTTTTACCTTGAACATTTGTGGGACTTTCAATAAACAATTTGCATTAGTTTTCTCGCACAAGAAAAAAAACGTCATCTTGAAGAGTGTGTCTCTATTTTTAACTTTAACACAGTGGGCCTTTTACTTTTCATATTCCTTCCCTCTCTCACCTTTGACTACCCCACTTCCGACTCTCCTCAGGCAACTCTCAGCGGAGAATGCCAACCTGCAGGTGCATGTGGAGCAGGAGAGCAAGGAGAAGAAGCGCTTGAGTCGCAATAACGAGGAGCTCCTGTGGCGCCTACAGACGGGGGAGCTCAGCCCCCACATGTCCCCGAGCTCCTCCCCCATCCACCAGACCTTCTCCAACCCCGGCTCGCCGGCACGCCCGCACTCCTACCACCAATAGGACGCCCCGTCAGGGAATACGCGGTGAACGATTTGGTGCACAATCTACCAATGTGGTTTGTTTGTGCACACACTGACAGAACATGTAGGATTTGGTTGAAGATAACCGATTGATATCGAAACCAAAACTGAGGCAAGGGCAGACATTAAGGTGCACGTCCTAAGGCAGCGTCTATGAATGGATTGAGATGCTTCGTATAGCGCTCTGTTGAAGGTTCCCCTCCGTTCACAGGGTGCGGTATTGTGGATGAAATGACATTACTGAAACTGAAATAACTCTAAAGTATTAAACTCTCCATCTTTTACAGTCTGTGGGGACAGTGTATGTCCATTTTACCTTGTGACACATTTCAAACCTCATAGCCCAGGGATTTCTAGCTCTGAGTTGAGTAGCGATGCTTTGGATCGAATGTGTGACTCTATCCTACATTGTCTTAACCTCCATGCAGTACACTGAACTGTACCTCCATGCGGTACTTAGCACTGTATCTCCATGCGGTACGTCAAACTGTGCCTCAATGCGGTACGCTGAACTGTACCTCAATGCGGATACAAAATACCTGAGTATCAAAGACACAATATCAAATACCTGGATATCAAATACCGGAGTATCAAAGGCATGAACATCCAAGGCAAATCTCAGTCCAACAAAATCAGAATATCAAAGACCTTAGAATTGAATATCTGAGTCGAAGACCTGTATATCAAATCAGTATTCAATCAGTATTCAAATCCAGATGAGCAATGACCTGGGTATCAAGAAAATGAGTATTAAAATCAATGGTCAAAGACAAGAATATCAAAGACCAAAGTATTAAAGACCCGAGTATCAATCCCAGACCAGGAACCACAACTTCAGGGGAATTAAAAATGTCCTCGCTCACCGTGCCTCATATCCACATGTTTCTCCACCATCACCACCCAGGGATCTAGACAAGCATCTGAATGTCCATCAAGAACACAGAGAAACGCCTCATCTTTTTTCCCGCCATTTCCTCCCACCAGCAGCGCATCCCCTCGAGGCGACAATGGGCGGTGGGCCTCCCATTGAACCAAACGGCTACGTAATACTACTACTATCCAAGTGCAGTCAGTAATGAAACAATTTAACAGAACTTGAACAGAACCTACAGGACGTGAAGAATACTGTTATGAGCTCTTTTCAGAGTTTGATTTGGTTTCTTGTAGGAATAACCGTTTTATTAGCGAGCCGGCAGCTTCTTGATCAGCCAATGGACCCCTTTTTCTACTTCCTGTTTCCCCTCAAGAAGCGACGCAATTTGCCTGGCCCAATAGTTAGATCTTAAGACAATTAGGTCAATGCAATGCAATACTAGTATTACCGTTTATAATTTCAAGTGTACGAACTGGACACATATTTCAAAATGTTCCTCTCCGTCTGTAAAAGCATGCGCTGTCTTACGGCCCGACTTTAACTGGTGCATTTTTGGGGACTGATTTTGTCAACTTTACAGCATGTGGGAATGGGGTACGTAGAGCAATTTAACTCACCCAGGACGTTCCTTTATATGTTTCAACTGACATTCCATGGAAAGCTTAGGAAAATAACATTTGAAGACCCCATTACCGATTTGATTACTCCTTCAATTGTACCTGGCCGTCGTTTGTGCGATTGGCTGGAGTGGTTGCTGTTTGTATAATCGTCTTTTTCTTCTTTTTTTTCTTATCAATGTGTGACTGAGAGGATATGAACTTCCACGTCACCACCCTGGATTTAAAAGTTCTCTCAGTTTCCGTCGTCATACCATTTGACATTTTAAAAAAAACCTCTGGAAATAACGGCAAGGAGATGTAAATGGATGGAAAGTGGTTGAGATGAGCTTGAGAAATTAGCCTCCTGTTACGTTTCTAACATGGGAATAATCTCATGTTTTGAGGAGGATCACGACTTGTCTGAGGGAACCAACTGCCATTAATTGTATTCTACTGGAGTTTGAAATTCTTTCAAAAACATGTTTCTTTACATTGACTTTCGTCTTAGTTTCGGCATTCCAAGTAGCCTACGTTGTATGTATTTATTTATGCATTTACATTTTTTAAACTGCCGTTTGCTTTCAGCAACTACCAGTAGAAAACTGCTGGAAGGATGAATTACATTGAATGCTGGATAACCAATTGTAATATATAGACATACAAACACACACCCACGCAGACGTTCTTGCGTAAAATGTCTGCATGAAGCAGAATTGGTACGACTATTATTATCCAAACTCAAATCTCTCAAGGGTTGCACCATTTGACGAAAAACGTATTGTTGCAAACCATATTCCTCGCTATCAGGTACTTAAAGGGCAGTGACTGTGTCTTTGTGGACATGACCGTGTTGTCTCTGACTGAATCTTAGCTTCACAGTAGAAAAGGGAAGTGTTTACAGTCATGTCGAAGCAAAAGCTCTATTTCGCTAGCTAGCCGTTGATGTTTTTTCATTGTTAACGGGGCCTAAGTTTTAACGATTGTACCCACTCATTTACCACATTTCTCTCCTTGAAGACGTTTATTTCAAAGCATGTCTATTTTTTATGCCTGTTATTTATTATTATTTATTATCATTGTTTTGTATTTTATCGAAATTGCAGCTTTTGTTGATTACAAGATTGTTATCCGTGATAAGACCCTTGTCTGTACTATATACGCTACACCAGTGTTTCCCCCAGGAAATGTCTTAGTCAAGGTGGTCGAGCAGCAGGCAGGGCCGCTGCCATTTAAATTCCAATTATTTTTATCTTTATTCTTTGTACCTGGTGGAAGTATGTTTCCTTACCCTACGAGAGTAGGGTTGGTAGTCAAGGCGGGGCCCTATTGTTGTTAAAGGCACCCAGTGCAACTTTCGAGGCTTAAAAACAAACATTCAATTTCTAGTCTTTTTTACACGTAAGTTTCAATAACTCCATACCATTACATACCGACATTCAAGCAGCAAAGATGAGACGTCGTTGTGTGGTGAGAACTGATACAAAATCGATAACAACAATGCCGCCATTTTCTTTATTTTTTGTAACCTACAATAAATAAAGCAGGCTTCCAGTCAATGGAAAAATGGCTTCTCCCCACCGGCGATTGTTGTTGTTTACGATTTTCTATCAGTTCTCACCACACAACGACGTCTCATCTTTGCTCCTTGAATGTCGTTATGTAATGGTATGGAGTTATTGAAACTTACTACGTGTAAAAAAGACTAGAAATTGAATGTTTATTTTTCATTGAATGTTTACATAAAGTTGCACTGGGTGCCTTTAAGGCGGCCGCCTTGACCATACAGAACTGTGGGAAACACTGGTTGCACTTTGTATTCAAGTAAGACATCACATTAAAAGAGTGTACAAACAAGATATATGTAAAATGTCAATATACGGATGTATAGCGCTCCCTGTAACATTTTGCCGTGACAGTGGTGCAAAACGATATAAGCCATCGAAAAGAAGAGTAAAAATCTTGCAAAAGTGGCACAGCTAAGAATATCAGCAGGTTTAAGGAAATGATAAGCGCCTTACGATTCAGCAGACTCACATTCAAGCTACAAAACCCTAACCGTAGCTTGTTAAAGGATTAAGCTGACGTATTATACCACCAGGTGTGACTGTGATTAGCCGTTACAAAGCGTGTTGAAAATCTGCCTCTTCTGACATCACAAGTGGGCGTGTCCACCTAGATGTATGACGGCTAGATGAGCAGCTTTCTTCTACATTCCACCGGGTAGGCTGGTGGACTGATCTATCAAGCACACATCTAGGTGGACACGCCCACTCGTGACGTCAGAAGAGGCAGATTTTGCAAAACGGCTTGCGGTGTAACGTGTCACCATTAACACGACGATACGCAGCGTCACTTCCTGTTCATGAAGTGCGCCATGACGTCAATGGGCAGGGGGAAGATGATGGTGGAGTTCTTCTCGGCCGCGATGCTGTTCAGGGTCTGTAGGTAGCGCAGCTGCAGGGCGCCGGGGGACTCGGCCAGGACCAGCCCCGCCTCTTTGAGGGCACGCGACGCGTTCATCTCCCCCTCGGCTGCGATCACCTGAGGCCGGCCGGTTGGTTACCATGGTGGCCAGGTGGCAATAAAAAACAAAAGAATATTCAGAATTATAACAGAACTGCTCTAAAAAAAACGATATCAAAACTACTATGTCAAAGAAACAGTACATTGTTTATTATTGTTCAGATGCCCAACATGCCAATCCAAAGCATTGCTTGGAATTAGTAGCGTTTGATGCTGTCCCAGGTCTTTGATTATAGTATTTGACATTGGACAAATCGTCCTTTGAGCTTTGTGTCACTGCGTCTAAAGGCACACGGGACATGAGCTGTTGTTAAACCTTCCCTGCCCCAGCGCCCCACCCACCTTAGCTCTGGCCTCGCGGCTGGCCTCTGCCTCCGCTGCCATGGCCCGCTGCAGCTGGTGGGGCAGCTTGACGTCCTTAATCTCCACCCGCTCCACCTTGATGCCCCACTGGTGTGTCGCTTCGTCCAGGGACCCCTGCAGCCGGGCCAGGTCAAGTCGGAGTTATACCCCTGCGCTGAGCAGCTGTACTATTTGACAAAGCATTGGCTCTATGCCGGTGCCTGCATGTATCCTTCCACTTCATCTGCCAAATAGTTTCCAAAGGTCACTAATTCAGTAGTCTCGCAAAGCCAGACCAAACTACAGCAAGTAGAATGGTCTGGAGCAGGGGTGCCCAACCAGTCGATCGCGGTCTACCAGTAGACCGCCGACAGATCCCAAGTCGACCGCGAGGGGTGAATAAAAAAAATAAAAAAAATTGCGCGGGACATTTACGCGCGGTAGCGCATGCGCTGTCAACAGCAGTTGAAAGCCGTCAACAGTAGGCCTAGTTACACACTCCTAAACGTTGACACGTTGGAAATTATTTTGACGGAACTTGCTCAATCCCAAACGCCACAAAAAAACATTAACGATGTATGTCGCCTATGTGGAGATAATTTTATAGATAAAAAGAACAAACATCGTTTGATTCTTTGTCACGATGATTTCAAGCCACCATACACTTTGGCCCTTGAGGATCTCACGGGACCTATAAAAACGAACGACGTTTTAACATTTATATGTGGTTCTTGTAGAACACTACTAAAGAAATACCGTAGGAGCTATTGTGAAGTGGAACGGATCGGTTCATTGGTTAAATCCATGTCAAACGCTCATGCCGCTGTCAGAGTGAAACGATGCGCCAAATCCACACCAACCGGCGATAGTCGTGACCGCAAACGCATCGTCCCCGGGGAGAATCCTGCCAGACGGAGTCTCCAAGGTAATGTCAAAATAGGCTATGTTGTGGTCCTACCATTGTAATGAAATCAGATAGTCAGTAATCAGTAATTACATTATATTAAAATTAAACAAGATTGGATGTCTAGTTCCACAAACAATTTCGAAAACTTGTCTGTAGGCCTATAGCCATTTACCACCAACTGCTATTCATGGGTCTCTTTGGAAAACAATGTTATACTGTCCAGAGATGTGTCCACGGAAAGAGCCAAACATGCCAACTTTACAGCGCCGTCAAAGTCCTCTTCAAAACTCGCCATACTGCCTAGTTTTCGAGTTTGAGGGGGAGCACAATACTGTAACGTCAGCAACCGGAAGGGGAGGAGTCGCGGCCAAATCGGCCGCTAAGCAATAGAGTGGCGAAGTCACACCCCTTCCGGTAGGGCTCATGGGACCTATGAGATCGAAAAATATGAATGGGTGTCAATGGAGAGAAAATAATTATTTTCTGGTCCCGGTCTTTATATGCCCTGGATTACACATATGTTGTTTGTGGATTTAAAGGATAATTTTTCATGCAAAGAGTTCGACCGTTTATTGTGCAATTGTTCAGATAAAGGCTGTAGAGAAAACACAACGAGAAAGACTACACGGCTCGTATGTGACGTCACGCTCCCTGCGACTGGCGTGGAGAAGACCGACAATCTTCCCATCGGCATAACTGAAACTCTGCACGTGCCCCGATTTATAATGGTTTTAACCTCTTTCGATGCTTTTATCCTCCCCTTGGAAAAAGCGGTGAAGTGGGGCAGAGAGATCGCCATCTCTGTGCCGAGTTCCAAGGGCGGGTGTGTTGACGTATATCATATGCGTCGAGAGCAGCGAAGAGCTGTAGTTCACAAAGCGGCCTCACATAAAACCTAAAATTATCAAACTTCTTCACGAACATTTTTAGTTTTCTTTGCATGAAAAATTATCCTTTAAATCCACAAACAACATATGTGTAATCCAGGGCATATAAAGACTGGGACCAGAAAATAATTATTTTCTCTCCATTGACACCCATTCATATTTTTCGATCTCATAGGTCCCATGAGCCCTACCGGAAGGGGCGTGACTTCGCCACTCTATAGAGTGGTAAGTTTGATCATTTAAACCATTATAAGTCGGGGCACGTGCAGAGTTTCAGTTATGCCGATGGGAAGATTGTCGGTCTTCTCCACGCCAGTCGCAGGTAGCGTGACGTCACATACGAGCCGTGTAGTCTTTCTCGTTGTGTTTTCTCTACAGCCTTTATCTGAACAATTGCACAATAAACGGTCGAACTCTTTGCATGAAAAATTATCCTTTAAATCCACAAACAACATATGTGTAATCCAGGGCATATAAAGACCGGGACCAGAAAATAATTATTTTCTCTCCATTGACACCCATTCATATTTTTCGATCTCATAGGTCCCATGAGCCCTACCGGAAGGGGCGTGACTTCGCCACTCTATAGACGCTGTCCACTTCCGTTCAGCCAGACTACTAATTCAGTGACATCTGGTGACATGTCCTATTACCATCAATTTCAACCCCTTCAACTAGTTAAAAATATACCAGAAAACTTTGCATGAATAGCAAAGTGGGCTGGTTTTGACCTTGCATGTAGTATGACATTTGTCTCCCTCTGGGGGCTATGCAGATGAAAGAGGCCATGCAGTGTACCTACACAGAAGTATATTTAGACATATTTTCACACATAGGGGGATGGACTGGGCTCTGTCCCGACCTGCATGTCGTGTGATATGCCCTCGCGGTCCGACAGGAGTTCCGCCAGTTTCTTGGTGCCCAGGATATTCCTCAAGGTGGTCTGGGCCAGCAGCTTTGTGGCGTGGTGCGGATCCTTCACATTGGTCACGGACAACATGGGGCAGTGGACCCGGTAGTAGACCACTCCGTCCACAGACACGGTCACAGAGTCTTTGGTCAGGATCTACGGAGCACAACGCATCAAGGGTTGTGTTCAGGGAGGGGGTCTGCGAGGGCGTGCTTCGCTCTAAGAACAATATGATTTAATACTGGTCAGCCCAAAGGCCGCCAGTAGGAAATCTATTAGTTGATAGGTTTGAACATGTCGAGAGAGAGAGAGAGAGAGAGAGAGAGAGAGAGAGAGAGAGAGAGAGAGAGAGAGAGAGAGAGAGAGAGAGAGAGAGAGAGAGAGAGAGAGAGAGAGAGAGAGAGAGAGAGATTAAGGAACAGAGTCATGTGAGAGGGAGCGAGAGAGAAAGGGAGGGAGGGAGGGAGGGAGGGATACAGACAGAGAGATAGGATAGTGGGATGGGGAGAGAAAGAGAGTAATCGAGGATGTGGGAGAGAGCGAGTGAGGGAGGGAGGAGGTGGGGGGGGGGGGGGGGAGATCTTATTTGAGATCATGGAAGTTGGGAGTAGTGTCTTCTACCTCTTGTGGAGGGATGTCATAGGAGACAGTTCTTAGGTCCACCTTGGTGAACTTGTCTGTGCATGGATTGACGAAGAACAGCCCTGCAAAAAAACACAGTGATGTTAAGATTCAGAACCAAAAAGTGTTAACGTTTGCAACAAAATGCTGTGTTGCGGTTTAATGCTCTACTGTTGCATGATTCAGAAGATACTTTTGTTACACTTTACATTGCAGTGTCCAGTTACAGTGGACAAGTAGGTACTGTGGTGGAACAAGCAGTATCAAAACATGTCAGTGTTAGGGTTACGGTTAGGCTGTTGCATAACATTATTACATATTAAGTCCAGGAAACATTTGAGTAATAATTCTGTCGTTTCTAACATGTTTTGCCGTGAGGGACCATAATGTAAAGTTGCGTGACGCACCTGGTCCCTTAGGCTTCTTGTCCAGTATGCGACCGAGACGGAAAAGTACGGCTCGCTCGTACTCCTGCACTATCTAAAAGGTTGAAGATTTATATTTTTAAAGAAGGGACAATGCACAAGGTATACAATCACACGATAACATATAAATGCCTGTAGCAGGCATGTTTCAAAGAAAAGATGTTTGGAATCACACAAACACAGAACATCCAGGACAAGACATTTGCAAGACTGTCTGGAGCCCAACCATCCACAAACAAGATAGGAAAAGAACCAAACTATGGGGCCACAATTTGCAAAAAAAAATGCCAGAATATATTTTAAATAATACATGTGCGAGCCATGGCCATTAATGAATAGGTATAGTGCTTACCGTAACACACTTGAATATTGAAACAGGGAATGTGGCGAGCACGAAAAACATAGATGTAAGGTACAGACACCAACCGAAACATCCCAGAGACCCGGATGTATCTGTAGAGGAATCACGCGAGCTATTACGAACAATATGGGAAAATACACAAAAAAGCAAATGCAGACACAAACACAAACACACACACGCACACACACGTGTACACACGCAATCCCTGAAGGTATTGCGGTGTGAATGCTGACGCTGAAATGCCTTGACCTTGAATAATCATTACACTGAATCTAGGATATCTGATGAACATTTTGAAGGTAGAATGAAGCATTTCTAAGATCATTCACACCAATAACCGATGAGCAAAGCATTCTGGAATTTTGGTTGATACTTAAAGGCTACCATTAATAAATGGAACTTTATTGTTACGTTTATGTCAATGTTTTTTGTTAAAAAATGTGAGGATTATTTTTTGGAATTAAAAGTCACCAACCTTCATTGTTTAGCTCTGGGCTGATATCCACCTTGGTTACCATTTCCGTTGTGCTTGTGGTCGGAGTGAGCAGAGAGGTGTGTTGGGATTAATTTACCTGCCAGTTCTCTCTCTACCGTCACATCAGGGCGATGAGGGCGTGGCTACCCCACCCACCCTCTCCCACCCCTTCTCCCACAACGTCTGCTCCCAGTGCAACCCAGTACACAATACAGGTAACCACGGATTGGGCTGCACCTGAGCAGTTAGCGCTCACGAGTTCAGTAACACCAGTGTGTTTTTCCACACATAGGTAGGCTATTTTTCCAGCCGTATGTTTCCATCTTGTCCTCGCAGTGTTTTTCTCGTCGTGTTCTCACCTCTAATGTCGTAGGCCTAGTTCATAAATATATAATCGTCTGGATTTTGACACCTCTGCCCGGAACTTGGAACCCGATGAAAATAATACCCCCAATCCGAGTGATCGATGACGTTCTTGCTGTATGTTTCCATCTTGTTCTCACAGTGTTTTTCTCGTCGTGTTCTCACCTCTAATGTCTTAGGCCTAGTTCATAAATATAACCGTCCAGGTTTTGACACCTCTGCCAGGAACTTGGAACAAGATGAAATTATCATGTTTCTTGTCTTACTGTTCAACTATCTGCATTGACAAATATTGTGCGATACTCTATGGAGGTAAATCTGTGCCATCGGATTTTGAATATAAAAAGCCATTGAATTCTAAGCACTGAATATTTGTGGCACGAGAGCGCAGAGCCGATAGTAGGCCTACTGCGCAACTGAAGCGGCAGCAGCCTGTAGTTCCTGTGGAAGCACGGCGTTCCTCGAGAAGAGGCGCCCGACAGCAACCTGCTTATAATTTGTCATCCTCATATCTGTATCATGTCACTCGGTGCGGAATAGTGTTGGCTCTGCACGCTTGTTGCACTTTTGTTATGCCACAACAGAAGCATATCAACCGTTTTGCTCCAGCCGCTTAACGTGCGCCCGGTGTCACAAAAAGAATACCCCCAATCCGAATGATCGATGATGTTACAAACGTTAGGTTTTAAAGATCCCATGGCGTGAACATTTCACTTTCTGACGTTTTCTAACATTAATATGAGTTCCCCTAGCCTACCTATGCTCCCCCAGTAGCTAGAAATGTCTTTGGGTGTAAAACGAAAACTAGGCATTCTGCTCCCCTATGAAAAAACGAAGCTCAGACGCGCTGTTTTGTAATTTTCCCGTATGTCGTCATAAGGGGGGATGCCACCTCCCCTTTCTCTGCCTGGCCATCCCAGAGAATTTAGCCCGCCAATGAGCTACGACCGTGCGACCTCCACATGTGTGTGAATGTGTGTGTGTGTGTGTGTGTGTGTGTGTGTGTGTGTGTGTGTGTGTGTGTGTGTGTGTGTGTGTGTGTGTGTGTGTGTGTGTGTGTGTGTGTGTGTGTGTGTGTGTGTGTGATTACACACACTAACGCAAGTGTTGTTTTCTTATTTGGATAACCGTTTTGTTCGGCAGCGCGCGGTTCAGTCTACTTCAGATTGATGTGGGAGTGGAAGAACCAGAGACGTTTGTTATTCATAAAATCGTTTGGAGGCACACGCAGCTTTTGGCCGTGATAATATGTATGTGATAATATAGATGTGAAAATATTGAAGTTGAATTTTTTTAACGTTGAATATTTGATTTTGAATTTTTTAACATTAAAAAGTAATTCTGCAAATGATTTATTGAAAATTGTAAGAGTTAAATTCAGAATCAAAAAAATCCAGCTACGTTATTTCAATGCATAAATATTCAGTGCTTAGAATTCAATGGCTTTTTATTTTCAATATCCGATTGACTTCCATACGATAAAAATTATTGCCCCCGGTAGGCTACATTATTGCACCCGGTACTGCTACTATCGTCCTATTATTATAATTATTATAATTAGAATTATTATAATATAATTATTATTGGTGTGTAAACCATTTCGATTACACAACATTAACCTGAACAGGGGCCGTATTCACATAGCATTTTATCTTACCGCTAGGAGTGCTCCTAACTCGCGCTAAAACATTTTACGTAGGAGTTTTTTCTTAAAAGTTATTCACAAAGCCGCTGAGACCTACTCTTACTAAGGATAAATCACAAAGAGTGAACTAAGAGTGACGCGCCGTTGCTATGGATTACGTCAATTCTCGTGCACGAGTTTAGAAGCAGTCAGTTCGGTGATTGGTTGTTCAGACGAGCCCACTGAATCACCGAAAAACAAGGAAATAGCCTAGGCTAGAAATGAATTCCTATTAAGTAGTTATAGTGCAGTTAGCAGAATACACGCATGATGACAATTTTGTGCAGACCACGATAATGACGTTGTAGCCTGCACGTTCAATAGAGAGAGAACGCAATCAATAAAAATACGTACAATTTAAAAGAAAATAAATGTTATGAACTACACAAGTGTTGACTGATTTGTGCCAAGGTGTTTACCTAAAATGTGTTTTCAAAGTGATCCCTAAATGCCGGCCAAATTCATTGTCATGTTGATCGCCATCATCATCGTCTGGCTGTGGAATGTTGTATTGACTGTGCTTGCCCTCTCTGGGGTGAGGCGTATTTCACCGTGGAGGACATGAACCGACGTTTCATCTGCCCAATTCCTCTCTCCACAACATTTCGTGTATGTTTGTGTGCTCTAGCATATATGGAAGAAATCAGTAAACAATAATAAATATGGATTAAAAAAACACATAGGCCTACGATGTGTTTTACACGTAGGACTAAGCGTAATATGCGCAATCACTTACATGTTATACTTTAACTGTGCTCCCGGTTGTGGATTGAGGTAGGGTGTCAAGAGCCACGTCTTGCATGGATAGTCACTGTCTCCCAGCAAGTGACACCCAACTGGTACATCTCAAAACGCTGCCTCAGACCGCTCTCCATTAAAATGCGCGAATCATGGGTAGCTGAAGATCCAGGCCACTTTGCAACAACATCCAGTAGGCTATGTTAAAATTTGCATCAAAAACAACCTGCGTGTTGATGGAATGCACTTTCTTCCTATTGACGAACACGTCCTCGTCTTTTGATGGCGCAATTATTTTTATGTGCGTCCCGTCAATAGCACCGACCACACCGGGCATACCTGCAATTGCCATGAAGTTGGCTTTGATCCTGTGTAATTGTTGAATGTCCGAAGGAAAGTTTATGGCACGGCTGACTGATGGTTGCGATATTTTTAAATCGTCGGCATTGCAAAGTTGCATTGCACCTGTTGCTAAATAACGTAGTATGGGCAAACATTTTATTTCGGGACCAATCGGATTATTCCTGTTAGTCGGGGATGTTATTGCATTGCGATTAACTCCACAACAAGTTTAATACCCTAACATTTCGTCTCGCAGGCATTTATGATTCTTTGTGAATAGGTCTTACTGAGTTAGGAGTCCTCTTGAGGACTTTTAAGCTCTCCTAGACTTAGGTGCTACTTTTAGGCCTAAAATACTTTGTGAATTGCTCTTAGTGAAAAAAATTAGGAGTCCTAAATTTAAGAGTGACACGCCCATTATTTTTAGGAGTTACTCCTAAATTCGCCAGTTAGGACCTACTTTTAGCCCTAAAATCCTTTGTGAATACGGCTCCAGGTCTTCACCAGCAGGACTATGGCTTTTCTAAAATATGCAGGCCTATATAAATGAAAATATACATTTAAATATTTAATCGAAATATACAAAATAAAAATAAAAAGCTGATCATTGGAAAGTAGTTGACATTAAGATTGTATCACAGTAATTGACCATGTGCCTTAAAATGCTTTATTTCCTGCTTTCATGGAAACCATAGGCTATAGGTCTATTAAAGGCAAGACTAATCAATCACCGTCCACGTCAGTGACAACTGGTTGGAACTTGTTTGCATTAATTAATTAATATGGAGAGTTCAGTGTCCTTAAAGAAAATAAAAATGTTCATTGGGATGTGCTTAACTTTCTGCAGTTAAACACAATTTTTATTTTAGAAAATATAGTTTAATGTGCGTCTAATCAGTAATCGGAGTTACCTATAGGCCTATTTGAGAACCCATGTTTAACAGCGTTCATGTGACTATACTGTAAAACATTGTACCGCGCCCTAGTGGCAGGTTAGGGTAAACAAAATAAACACTACGGAACACGGTAAGGTTACCTTTGGTCACAAGTAAAAATTCCACTGTCGCCCCCCCCCCCCCGGAGTCCGCCACTGTGTGTGTGTGTGTGTGTGTGTGTGTGTGTGTGTGTGTGTGTGTGTGTGTGTGTGTGTGTGTGTGTGTGTGTGTGTGTGTGTGTGTGTGTGTGTGTGTGTGTGTGTGTGTGTGTGTGTGTGTGTGTGTGTGTGTGTGTGTGCGTGCGTGCGTGCGTGCGTGTGTGTTTTTATGGAAAACGAATGTCTCGCCGCAACGCTCAGCAAAATGTATTGTACATCCAAATCCCCACCAGGGGGCAGCAAACACCACGGTTGCTCTGCACCAGGATTCCACTTGATGCGGCAGTGGGTGGAATTAAAGTCTACACATACCAGTTTCGGGTCATGATGGGAATGACTATGTTATATTTATATCTTTCGATAATGTTTAAAGTCTCTACAAATTAAATATATTATTATTATTATTATTATTAAAGTTTAATAAAATAAAATATCAAGATAAAATATAATATAATATAATTGAAATATCAACTTGTATTCATTGATTGGTTAACTTTGATCGATTGATTGACATTTGCGTTGTTAATTGATTAATGAATCTCTTCTAGATGTGTTGTATTAGTTTCATTGTTTATTGATTAAATGTTTAGGCTATTTTGAATAGATTTACAGTATTTATTTTGGAGTTCATAACTTTCACATGCTACACTTACATTTCCTTTGGGGATACATCAAGTCCTATTAATATCTTCATATCTATCTGTCTGTCTGTCTGTCTGTCTGTCTGTCTGTCTGTCTGTCTGTCTGTCTGTCTGTCTGTCTGTCTGTCTGTCTGTCTGTCTGTCTGTCTGTCTGTCTGTCTGTCTGTCTGTCTGTCTGTCTGTCTGTCTGTCTGTCTGTCTAGCATTAAATCCCGAACTATTCAAAGTAGCTATTTCTACTAATATAAAAAAAAAGATAGACGTCCTAAACTTCAGATGTGTAAAACATTTCGTTTTTTTTTTTTTTTTCGTTCCCTGAGAGGAGATTTTTACGAGGTGAAAGAATGAAAACAGGGACCTTTTTTCAGTCCTCGCGCGCTGCGTCATTGGTGCGTCCGTCGTGTCACTCAAATGAGGGCGGGGTCCGCTAACAAACCATAGTTCCAGTAAAAGCCTCTTGCTGCTGTACACACACATAGACACACCAACGCACACACAACCACAGCAACAGGCTGCGAGGAACCCAGCGCAGAGCGGAATATCCCCAACATTGGACTTGAAAAAGCAATTTATACCAAACTTTTTTTTTACCGACAGGGCTTTTCCAAACTGTTGCATGTTCTCGTTTTATTTCATTCTGCTGTCAGTGGAATCGGAATACGACTTTCAATGTAGACTTTTGGGTGACTAGGTGTTTTTTCTTCCACTGAAACAGATTCCTTTTTTTTTTTTTAAAGCCAGATTTCTACTCGCGTTGGAACTTTCAACTTTAGGAATCCGGTGTTTATGTGACAGTGTACCGTTTATCCCCTGTTAGTTTTTTCTGTTGACACCATGGCGGAAGCAGCGCAGCCACCGATGGTGGACATCGACCCGGACTTCGAGCCCCTGTCTCGGCCCCGCTCCTGTACTTGGCCGCTCCCCCGGCCGGAGTTCACCAGTCCCGGCGGCGGAGGGGACTCCAACGCGCCATCACCGGTCCCTTCGGTCAAAACGGAGCCCGGCAGCGGTGACTACGTCACCAGCCTCAGCCTGCTGGAAGAGAGCGAAGACTTCCCCGAGGATCACAAACCCTCCATCGTCCTGTGCACTGACTTCCAATGCCAGGAGAACTGTATCCACCAGCAGCATCTCCACCAACACCCCCACCAGCAGCACCAGCACCCCAGTCCGCAGCGGCCTCACCACCAGCAACAGGTGGCTCTCCTCCCGTCTCCGGTTGGCGGATCCTCGGCTTCAGCGGCGCCGACCTCCAGCTCCTCAGTAGCGGCTGCCGCGGCCGCCGCCGCCCAGAGGAAGAGCAGCTCGTCACGCAGGAACGCGTGGGGGAATATGTCGTACGCGGACCTCATCACCAAGGCCATCGAGAGTTCCCCGGAGAGCCGGCTCACCCTGTCGCAGATCTACGACTGGATGGTGAAGAGCGTGCCCTACTTTAAGGACAAGGGGGACAGCAACAGCTCCGCGGGATGGAAGGTACAGTCCGACCTCCACGGACCACCACGACCGCATACGCGCAGACACACACACACACACACACACACACACACACACACACACACACACACACACACACACACACACACACACACACACACACACACACTCAAACGGACACGTTTTTATTATGTACTTCTCTGTAACAAAAAAGAAAGAAAGAAAATATACGTTTCTGTCTGCAATGAACACGTCTGTTTATGCATTATATATATTGTATAAGGGGGTCTCTCATTTGTCAAAGCGATTGAGTTGTCTTCATCTTGTTGTGAAATCAGAGCCTCGCTCTGTTCCACGCGCCAGATTGGGGTCGAGAGCACAACAATCGTTTACATATGACTCCACGTGCACTTTGGTGCGATGCGAAGTTTCTGCACCTTTTCCACGTGTGTGTGTGTGTGTGTGTGTGTGTGTGTGTGTGTGTGTGTGTGTGTGTGTGTGTGTGTGTGTGTGTGTGTGTGTGTGTGTGTGTGTGTGTGTGTGTGTGTGTGTGTGTGTGTGTGTGACTGTGTTGTAGTGGGTTGAACGTATGTGTGCGTTAGTGCGTGTTGCTTGCGTGTCTGGTGAACTGCTCTTCCATTGTCAGAGGTGCAGCTATTACGGTAATCCGGTAAACAGACCAATAACCAACACGAGTTTAAGTCATCTGAGTCCTCTGGTCTGAAGTTCGTCTGCTGACTCAACGGTACGAGTTTCATTTTGTCTTAACTTTTTCGAAGTCTCTCCCAATTATTTAAATAATCACACATGGATAATATAGACAACATTGAAATGTACTGAAGTTTTCATGTATAAAGGACTAAGTGTCGATATTTATTATTATTGTCGAAAAAAGTTATTTGACGCCAAAAAGCGTCATGGAAAATAGTTCTGATCATGAAACACAAAACGGGATTGAAAGTGTGACGTCAGGCCCACCCTTGCTAGGCATGATTGAAGGGCGTCAATCGCCTCACGTTCCGAAACTCGCGTTGTGCGTGAGAACGACATCTGTCAACTGTGCTCCGTCTGTCCTGCTCTTGAGGGGGAAAAGCAGTGGGAGTTAAACGTCAATTGATTCAATTTGGCAGCTCCACAGTCGCACATGTAGTCTGGGCGTAGTTTGTGTTCCCTTACTTTGACATAGACCTTTTAATACTTAATATTTTCTCTCACAAATAGCCTACTAAATAATTCATTCAGCTACTTATATTTGTACCGATCTGTTTCACATGAGTCGTTTTTGCTCTGAAAGGTCAAACGTTCAGTTTCTGGAAGTAGGCCTACGTGTCACACCTTCTACTTAATGTCATGATTTAACTACCAGAGTGGGTGGTAAACAGATAACATAATACTAGCTACAGCCACATTGCAAAGCTCCTTCATTGCAAAGATATCAATCCTGTAATCCAAGACGACCATCAGATAATCAACAGCAGAACTCTATATGGAAAAATAACTGTTTATAGTACAGTAAATAAATGTTTAGAAACGATCCTACAAACATAAAACCAAAAAGTATTTTCTTAAACCTGTATGAATGTTTGAATATTGCTCACCGGTTTAATAAACGTTTTATCGTGGGACACCAATGTCCAACTTAAAAGATTGGAGTTATTTCTGTAGTAATACTCTTCTTTAAAGCTGCAGTGTGTAAAATTTAGTGGCCTCTAGGGGACAGGTTACAGATTGCAACCAATTTGAATACCCCTGTCCCCTCTCCCTTTCCAACCCCGTAGGAGAGCCAACGGTGGCCTGTACTGGCCTCTAAGGGGCTTCTAAGTAGGTACTTCCAAAAGTATGTCTTTGTCTAAGACAGACTAGAGTGGCCGAGGTTTCAGGTGTTGAGGTTTCTTGATAGATTTATCAATTGTATTTAGTTATTAAGTCTGTTGCATTTAGTTCATTGCTTAAAAGTATTGTAGCGGTTATGATTGTTCAATGAAAAACGTGTGATATCCATGGAAGAGCATCAGCTTTGTGTGCTGTTATAAAGGGCTCATTCTATGGTAAGGAAAACACACTGCAATTTATTTTCATGGGATTATACGTAAATTAAAACATTCTTATGAATTCTACATTTGCACTGTGCAAATGCAATATAATGTATCTTTGATAATTGTTATATAATGTATACAATATCCCTTCCACTCAATGACTCTTAATTATATGAACTACACCATTGTTATTTTTCTTGACCTGCGCTTGCAGAGCTTATCTGTTCGTTCTTTTTTTCGGGCCATATCGAGAGGGCCAGTGTCAAAATATGGACGTCTAGTCACACAACCACACACACACATTCAACACACACCTTACCCAGGCTTGTCCCGGGTCGCTACCCAGGCCATGACAGCACTAGGGGTTACAATGTGAGAGGAAGGGAAGCATGATGTCAAGAACGGCAGGATCACGGGGGTCCAGGTTGGCTTATTAACCAGAGTTCACCAGGATCTCCTCCACCTGTCAATCATTCACACTACAAAGTGTTGTGTACTGCCACAAAAATGTACCCCCTCAACTCCACGACTGCAGCAAAGCCGATGTTTGTGTGTGCCTGCGTGTGTGTGTGTGTGTGTGTGTGTGTGTGTGCGTGTGTGTGTGTGTGTGTGTGTGTGTGTGTGTGTGTGTGTGTGTGTGTGTGTGTGTGTCTGTGTCTGTGTGTGTGTGTGTGTGTGTGTGTGTGTGTGTGTGTGTGTGTGTGTGTGTGTGTGTGCGTGCATGTGTTCATTTGTGTTTGTCTGCATGTGTGTGTGTGTGTGTGTGTGTGTGTGTGTGTGTGTGTGTGTGTGTGTGTGTGTGTGTTCATGCTGTGCCTGTGGTGTGTGTTGACACACTCATTAACAGTGTGGGAAAGTGCCATTCGCCACACGACAGAGTTTCACATAGTATAGCTGTTGTACCACTAATAGAGAAGGGCTGCTTCTAATATAGTGGCACTGTGTGCATGCGTGTGTGCTTGTGTCCGTGTGTGTGTGTGTGTGTGTGTGTGTGTGTGTGTGTGTGTGTGTGTGTGTGTGTGTGTGTGTGTGTGTGTGTGTGTGTGTGTGTGTGTGTGTGTGTGAGCATTTGTGTGAGCATTTGTGTGAGCATTTGTGCGTGCATCTGGTGACAACTATCCACATTCATATAGCAGTGTGAGACTGCAAACAAACTACTCAATAACTACAAGGTGTCGAGTGTTTAATCATTTGGTCGGCTCTGACTTATGACTTACGACCTATGTCTCCTCCTAGGCCAGCGTCGGCCGTTATTCTCTTGGGGATGACTTACGCTGTCCTCTAGTGAGGACATCATCAGGGGCTAGACTCAAAGCAGCCAGTAAGCAGCGAGGAGTAAGGTAATTCTCTGGTCAGGGCGGGCTCCATAGTTATATTCATCACTAAGTTTTCGTCAGTTATGAAACACAGTCCAGCCTCACTTTTAGTTTGGTCCTATTTTTGTGGATTGAAGTAACATCACTGTTCGGGAAATGTTTGATACGGTCATTTTACGAAAAAAAATAGAGACTAGTTTTAATTACTTTCCAATGTTGACTTTGGTTTAATTGAAAGAATAAATAAATTGTTGCTTGATTACATTCCAATGATGGCAGGTCCACAAGGTAACTGTACGAAATAGAGAAAGTACTAAAGGAACTCTCTGGATTACAGGTTATAAGAAGACCTTTGCTTTTAATGTGAAGTTTGGATGCAATTAACAATTGTGCGACTCCTTTAGACTATCTTTAACAAGTAAAACTTTAATCTACAACTCAAAGAACTATTCCTACACGTCCGAATGCCATGGCAGTGGAAGAGAGCGGTCTGTGGTTTTGTGATAGTCAGGCCTGCCTGGCTAGCTTGTGTCCAGCTCGGCCAGTCGTGTCTGGACTGAGTCACTGCATCCTCCATACTTTAAGGGCGGTGTGCAGAGGTGTGAGTTCTGGGGACAGTGGCCACCAGAACCCAACTGAGCATGTCTGAGTGATGACAACATGTTGTGTATTCCCATTGCCCACTGGTAACTTGTTAATATAATAATACGGGCGTGTATTTTTACTTTTACCTTTTACTTTCATAGAAGATATGTATGTTTGCATATAATACAGTGAGCAAGGAACATTGTTTATTTTCTAATCAATTACTTTCGATTTTTTTTAAACAAAAGAAAAAAAAAAAACAGCATCACATCCCCCTTACACTTGTCGCTCTTACACACACATACATAAACACACACACACACACACACACACACACACACACACACACACACACACACACACACACACACACACACACACACACACACACACAGTGTTACGGTGAAGCACTGTTTAAGAACAAGTATAGGACTGGGTATATCGACCATCTGTTATTATATCATTTGTATATCATTATAATTGCCCTTTGCAGCTTGTTAATTAGTGGTAATGGTGCACGTTTGGTGTGATGACTCGGGGATGAGTCACGCAGACAGTTGGCTGCTGAGTCAGTGATGTCGTCCAAACAGTCTGCCGCCCGCGCGTCACGTCTTCATCACAACCCGCTTTGTTCACTTTCTGTTCACACGAGAGACACAAGGCTGCATGGAGCCGCTATATGATGTTTGCATTCAGATGGACACACATGTATGTAAACACACATAGGTACACTGACAGACAAACAGAAGGACAACCACGCATACATATTGACACAAATCCACACACACTTACATATGGACACACAAACTCATACACACATGCAAACGTAATAAGCGCGCACACACACACACTTGCACACACACAGACACACTTACACACATACGGACAGGGAAGCTTACACACACACACACGCAAGCGCAGACCCGCACATGTGCAGGCGAGCGTACGTACAGTAAACACACCAGCGCGCTGGCTGCCAGGAAGCTGCTGGGTCGCGCACGCTCCTCCGTGCACGCTCATCCATGCACGTCAGCGCAGAGTCAATATTTGATCTGAAGCAGAGACGCTCAGGTGGGCTTTGATGTTGCAGTGAAGTTCTCTCTCTCTCTCTCTCTCTCTCTCTCTCTCTCTCTCTCTCTCTCTCTCTCTCTCTCTCTCTCTCTCTCTCTCTCTGTCTCTGTCTCTGTCTCTGTCTCTCTCTCTCTTCTCTCTCTCTCTCTCTCTCTAGCCCACGCTATGATCCAATCCTATTGGGTTCGTCCAAACAGCATGGGCTGGGGACAGGCCAGGGGTAGACGGGGGGGGGGGGGGGGGGCTGCTGGGGCTTGCTGGTCCAATGACCTGGGGGTCGACACTACTACTACGCACCCTCTGACTCCAAGCCGCCCACCGCCATGGTGAACACATGGGGCTCTGAAGGGGGAGGGGCATATTGTAAATAGCAGGTAAAACGGCTTGTAGCTTGTACCCACGTTTGATTCCCCTCCTCGGTCCCCTACTCTATGCTACATGTCCTTCCCTCTCTTTCTTTAACCCATGTTCCGGTCCGTCTTCGCTCTGCCGTCCATGGACTTATTGGCCTATTCAGAACAAATATGGCCGCCAGGTGATTCATTCAAGACATGAAGTCTGAAAAAGGTGTGTCGACAAACACATCCCTTCCGTTCCTCAAGGCTGACCGACCCCCCCCCCCCCCCCCCCCCCACCCGGATCCTGCGTTTTGATTGGCAGTTTAAGGACGCTTCATGTGGCCCCGAGTGAGTCTGAATATGTGCCAGTAGGGCAGACCACCTCCGGGGCCAAACAACCGCTCTCTCTGTGGCTGAGTGGAACCCTGCCACCCCCCCCCCCACTATCACCCCCTCACACCTCCCAGTCCGCCTCCACCTTCACCAACCCCCGGCTCTCCCCCTCCACCATCCCCAGTGGTTGTCGGATAAAGGCAGTTGACCGTTCGTTGGAGTCTGGGCGGTATGTAGGCCCCTTAAGAGTTGGACGCACCCAAAAATGCGATGGGGCAGCTGGGCGTCCTCAGACGGAGGCATTGGGGAACCAATGCCAAGACACAACCCCTCCACCACCACCTCCATTTCCTGTCCACTCTCTCCCCTCCCCTCGCCGCTCTGCTGTCTTCGGATATGTGCGTACTTGCAAACGTAGTACTGTATACACATACGCAAGCATGCATAAACACACACCAACACACACAGCACACACACACACACACCACACACACACACACACACACACACACACACACATACGTAAACATACAGCTCGCACACTAACTTCCGTGGTTCTCTGAACTCTCTCTGCATACAGAGTTGGGAGATTCCCCCTTGGAGAGAGAGATACATAACTGAAAGTGAATGAGGGAGTCAGGGAGAGAGCACATACTCAGAAAGAGAAAGAGAGGGAGGTAGGCGAGAGACAGAGAAACAGAAATTGAACTGAGACAAAAGGCCATAGAGAGAGGGAGAGACAGGGAGAGAGGTGTGAGACAGTGACAGAGAGATCGGGATGGACGCAAAGGGGGAAGAGAGAGAGCGAGTGGTAGAGGGAGGTGAGGGACAGGCAGAGAGAGAGAGAGAGAGGGTGTGAAAGAGGGGAGAGAGATAGGGAGCGAGGTGAGGAAAGAGAGGAGAGAGAGGGAGACGGAGAACTACAGTACAGTCGGTTCACGAGGGGTGAGACTTGTTAACAGTTGCGTAACAAGTTTTTACCGGACTCACCCAGCCGCAGGCCAAAGTTTGTAGCCACCGGTTGCTTTAACGGCGCTCTGCGCTGCTGAGCGACAATTCTCTCTTTGGTTTGTGTGTTTGTCTGTGTGTGTGTGTGTTTGTGTGCACGCGCACACGCGCGCACACACTGCCACACATAAAGCTCATAATTAAAGGCCTGCTTTTGGCAGATGTGCAGACTCCATGGCAGACGGACAGGCCCAACACTCTGATGCATTCCTCCGCGGAGCACCCTATCCGTCAACCTTCACTCCTTGTTTCGATTTTCTTCACCTCGTTGTTAATCTACTTCGTAGCACGACTGTCATATCAGTTTCCTATCCCAGGATAGTGAGGGTTGTCCACAGTGGCGGGTTTCGAAGCGGAGGTAACCAGTGTGGGTGCAGATCTGTATAGGTCCTGGATAAGGTCCATCTTTTACCCGCAGGTATGATCCACCAGCTGTCTATACTGGTGGTCTGTCTGCTGGGAGACTGGTAGAAGTGGGGCCCTCCCCTCATCCAATGGAACATTTTGGAAAACAGGGGTTTTAGTCATCCAATGCGGGAACCATACTGATCCACACACTGGGGAATGTGGATCAGCATTAAAAAAAACATTTAAAAGCACATTTATTTTATGTTTTTACTCGGAATATGTGCGTACTATAAATGATCAATTAGAAACCTGCCATTCTTTTAATTATGATGCATGAAGTGTATAAAAAATGCATATAAATGGGGTTGTATTATTATTATTATTATTATTATTTTGTATTTATTGTCTTTATCATCTGGCGTACACCGCATTAAAGTGTGGCAGACTTCGCAGCGAGAAGTTGATTGTTTGGAAACCCCCGAATGAGCTCGGCATGAAGAAGAATACAAAATATAAAAAAACACAGACATGGTGTTTGTTTGTGACTCTTTTTCATCATTTTTATTTGATTGATTGCTTGCCATGTCACGAGGAATGTTGCTGTTGAGAATGACCCTGGGCTGTGCTGTGCGCCTGCACTTTGACTCTTGCCTAACATCATCATGTGTCGTGTATCATGTATTGATTTCATTACATTACCTGGTAGGGGGGGGGGGGGGGGGGTGGTCACATCTCGGATTAAATCACTCTCGACAAACAAATGCAACTAATATATGCGGTTTCTTTGGAAGCGTTTAGTGTCAAGTGAAGAAGTCTTTGCGTGTGACTGGACGTCGAAGCGCCCTGGTGTCGCTCGTCTGTCTAATAAGGGTGTAATTATTTTACAAGCGTCGCTCCAGGGCTCACCTCTCCCCTCTGTGTAGCCTCTCTGTCTCTCTCTGTCTCTCTCTCTCTCTCTCTCTCTCT
>NC_082397.1:4320715-4340756 GCF_031168955.1 Gadus macrocephalus
AATTATTATGAGTAGTTCCAGATATAACATCTAAGTTTGTATTGTTTTTTAATTCTACAATTTGAATATCTTTATTCATTGATAAAAACTTAATAACACCTTTAACTTCATTAGCTCTTTCAAATTGTTCATTATCAGAAAATTGATACATTTTTTTCGTTAACTCTATTAAAAAATCATTGTTATTTTTGGACAACGTTTGTTTAGCGAATAAAAATTTGTTTTCTCAAAATTCAGGTGTTTCTTTTTGAATGGGCAAACCATTATTGTAAAAACATTCGCTTTTTAAAAAGTTTAAGATAATTTTAGAATTACCATTATTTAAGTAAGGGCCATAAAATAAATTATATTTACTCTCTTGTTTGACGGTGTATTTTAAAGAAATAGACAATCCCTTTTTATTTAATAAAACGTCCTACAAAGCCACCATGCAACCCATGTTCTACTACGTTTAGTATTAACTGTTTCTTAGTAGTAGTATAACTGGAATAGAGTGCATGATGGGGTCAGACAGCAAGAGCAAGTGGGTCCATGAAGTCTGGCTGAAAAAAATAACTCCACAAAAATATCCACTGAGGCTAATTCAGGGTGTCTTTCTCACATGAATCCTATAGATGAGAACACTTCCAAACACTGAACGCATTGTGAACAAAGCCAGCATTGAGATTATTTTTAAGACACAGGATTCGCTCTGCCTTTTAGCCCCAGGGCTTCGGTTTCTGCGCCATGGCTGTGCTCGTACGTTTGTCTTCTTGGCTTATCGTGCCAGATGTTTCCCCCCAGAATGCATGTGCGTCTGTGTGTTACTTGAATAAAGTTTTCCGTCTTCCTGAGAGCGACGGCGAAAAAAAAAAATGGAGAAAAAAAAAAGATATTAATTTCCGTCGGTGTGTGTAACCAGGCAACGGTGGTTCGCCTCATAAAGGTGTGAGTGAATACAAAAGCCGAGCTGTTTCCGCCCTGCAGATTGTGTTGGACTTTTGACAGGACGTGCAGTCAGGTGGAATGTGTGTGTTATTGTGTGTGCTATTGTAATGGCCAACACACAATGGACCACCACTGTTTGTTAGGGATATTGCGTCCACATGTACAACATTGTCCGTAGATAAGCCTGTATTACTCATGGAAGAAACACTTTATTGACATTCAGTGTAGGTGTGTGCGTGCATTTATTCCTGCGTAAATGCATATGTCTGCGTGCATTTTTTTGTGTGTGTGTGTGTGTGTGTGTGTGTGTGTGTGTGTGTGTGTGTGTGTGTGTGTGTGTGTGTGTGTGTGTGTGTGTGTGTGTGTGTGTGTGTGTGTGTGTGTGTGTGTGTGGGGGTCTTTGTGTATGTTAATGTACACCAGTGCATGACTGTCTGTGTCTACATACGATGATGAACAGTCTATGTACACTGTTGTAAAGTGACCTGAGATGCCCCTAGTTCCTCTCCCTGAAATCCACAATTCATCCAAACCCTGGGTCTCCCATAAAGGGGTCTCATCCAAACCCTGGGTCTCCCCCAAAAACCCTGAGTCTCCCATAAAGGGGCCTCATCCAAACCCTGGGTCTCACCAAAAACCCTGACTCTCCCATAAAGGGGTCTCATCCAAACCCTGGGTCTCCCCCAAAAACCCTGAGTCTCCCATAAAGGGGCCTCATCCAAACCCTGGGTCTCCCCAAAAACCCTGGGTCTCCCATAAAGGGGTCTCATCCAAACCCTGGGTCTCACCAAAAACCCTGAGTCTCCCATAAAGGGGTCTCATCCAAACCCTGGGTCTCCCCCAAAAACCCTGGGTCTCCCAGAGGGAGGGGGAGAGCTCTCCCTCTACCTCTCTTGAAGACCCAGTATGACGCCATTCCTCTTCTGCTTCAGTTAAATGAACCTCTCCGTATCCCTGATCCACTGAACACACCACACCTTAGTCCATCCAGACACATATCCAAGAGAACATGCGCCGCCCTTCACAGAGTGGAATACTTTAATTTGTTGTGCCATGTCTCTTTTTTACGAGTTATATGTTGTCTTCTGCGGTTCCCTCCTATTGGGTTTGTTTCTATACTTGTTTGATGATGAAATTCATTACACTTATGATATATGTATGTGAATATAGGAAACATCCCATTTCATATCTGAAATATTTTACCAAAGTCAGAGAACCCCAGATAAAATGCTGGACTGAACAGTGAACGGATCATATTTATGTATGGGTTGTTCAGGACTTTGTCATTTGCGATCGCTGGCTTCTTCGAGCCGGCCCAGCAGGCCATCAGCAGTATCCATGTTTGGATTGGTATGCACACCCGCTTGGAAACAATCATAAAAACGTGTGTAATTGTACGTTGAGAGCGCCTTTGTTGTGTTTGATGTGTTTTTCCCCGGCACTAGGGTGGGTGACCCTGGGTGGGATAGAGCCGGGACTGGCAGAGATATATAATCCTAACTGGATCAAGCGTTTAACAAGACTCGTTCTCCCCCATGGCCTTGTGCTATCGTATGCTTTCGTTTATGGATTTATTGCTCCTTTCTGTGTTCTTATAGGATCATGGTTCCAATGTTGGTGTGAGAGATTCTGTGCTGCACAGATGTACACTCAGATATAGCAGGGGGTTTTATTCTTTTGGTGGAAACTGTTTCACCCCATGTGACTCTGTGGCTCAGCCTGCTAGTGCAATTAGTAATAGTTCATGTGCGCAGTTCTCCATGCAAAGACGCAGGTTAGATTCCCTCCTGCGGTCCCTTGCAAGACGTCATTCACCTTCTCTTTCAACCCACTTTCCTGTCCTCTAATGCAAAAAGAACAAATCAGATTGACAAATGAATAACTACTTCTGCTGAAATGCACTAATAGTGCAAATGGCTCCCTGTGTTTTACCTTGTTCTCAAGGTAATTCCATTTTTTAAAATTTCCTTAGAGAAATTATCTCTTTCAATAATAATAATAATAATAAACTTTATTTATATAGCACTTTTCAAAACACAGTTACAAAGTGCTGAACAATAAAAACACAATTATAACAAAGAGCATAAACCACATGTGATGTACAGAAAGAAGACAGGAATAAAAATACAATAATCCAATACCAAGCAATACAGTGTCCTGCTCGTTGCCGAAGCAGTTGAACAATTTAACAAAGGAATAAAAAATGTAGACTCTCAAAACGAGAAGGTGATTTTCTTTTAAAATACAAGGTAGAAAAACGTACAAATAAATAAACAGTACACAAGCAATTGGAAACCCAAAATATCCCATGCAGATAAAAGAAAGAGAAATGTAATTAAACGTAACTGAACATCTCCCTCTCTGCCCGCCTGCAGAACTCCATCAGACACAACCTGTCCCTGCACAGCCGCTTCGTGCGGGTGCAGAACGAGGGCACGGGCAAGAGCTCCTGGTGGATGCTGAACCCCGAGGGTGGCAAGAGCGGCAAGTCGCCGCGCCGCCGCGCCGCCTCCATGGACAACAACAGCAAGTTCAGCAAGAGCCGGGGGAGGGCCGCCAAGAAGAAGGTAAGGGCCCGGGAGGACGTGGAGGAGCACTGTAGACTCCTAGAGGCGTTTAGGCCTTTTATCATCCAGAGAGACGTACAGGTGAGGGAACAGCCACAGGGAGGGACAGAGACCTACAGAACAGCCACAGGGAGGGACAGAGACCTACAGAACAGCCACAGGGAGGGACAGAGACCTACAGAACAGCCACAGGGAGGGACAGAGACCTACAGAACAGTCACAGAGTGTTACAGAGAGCTACAGAACAGCCACAGGGAGGGACAGAGACCTACAGAACAGCCACAGGGAGGGACAGAGACCTACAGAACAGTCACAGAGTGTTACAGAGAGCTACAGAACAGCCACAGGGAGGGACAGAGACCTACAGAACAGCCACAGGGAGGGACAGAGACCTACAGAACAGTCACAGAGTGTTACAGAGAGCTACAGAACAGCCACAGGGAGGGACAGAGACCTACAGATCAGCCACAGGGAGGGACAGAGACCTACAGAACAGCCACAGGGAGGGACAGAGACCTACAGAACAGCCACAGGGAGGGACAGAGACCTACAGAACAGCCACAGGGAGGGACAGAGACCTACAGAACAGCCACAGAGAGCGACAGAGACCTACAGAACAGTCACAGAGTGTTACAGAGAGCTACGGAGAACAGCCACAGAGAGTGACAGAGACCTACAGAACAGTCACAGAGAGTGACAGAGACCTACAGAACAGCCACAGAGAGTTGCAGAGACCTACGGAGAACAGCCACAGAGTGACAGAGACCTACAGAACAGTCACAGAGAGTGACAGAGACCTACAGAGAACAGCCACAGAGAGGGACAGAGAACAGTCACAGAGGGCGACAGAGACCTGCAGAACATTCACAGGGTGTTACAGAGACCTACAGAACAGTCACAGGGTGTTACAGAGGGCTACAGAACAGTCACAGAGAGTGACAGAGAACAGCCACAGAGAGTGACAGAGACCTACAGAACAGTCACAGAGAATTACAGAGAACAGCCACAGAGAGATACAGAGACCTACGGAGAGAACAGCCACAGAGAGATACAGAGACCTACAGAGAGAACAGCCACAGAGATATACAGAGACCTACGGAGAACAGCCACAGAGAGTTACAGAGACCGTCGTAGAATGTCCAAAGAGTGACAGAGACCTACAGAACAGTCACAGAGAGTTACAGAGACCTACAGAACAGCCACAGAGAGTTGCAGGGAACAGCCGCAGAGATTTACAGAGACCTAGGGAGAACAGACACATATATCCACTGGCACTCATCATTGGAGAAGCTAGAACAAAACCTATATTTGTACGACGTAGTCATGAAACACAATGTAAGTAGTATTCTGAGAGGGTCAAAGTCCAGGTCGAGACTCTCTTTGTCTTCCGTTGGTGTTCACTATGAAGCCAAGCCCACACAGTTATCCTTTAAGCAGGAAATTCTTGAATCAGAGCTTTATCGATGCCAAATAAGTCAGATGAGGATACATGTTAGAATATAATTTTTAAAATAATCGAATCAAATCTGATCCCACATGATCTAACGTCATCTCAAATCATTTGGCTGTATTGGTTGTGTTCTCCTCGACTATAACTCGACTATTATCCGATCAACTCTGATGTGGTGGTGTGTGTGTGTGTGTGTGTGCAGCTGTCCCTGCAGGGTGGTCCTGAGGGGGGGTCTGAGAGCCCCGGCTCCTCTTACACCAAGTGGCCCGGCAGCCCCAACTCCCACAGCAACGACGACTTTGACGCCTGGAACAGCTTCCGTCCGCGCACCAGCTCCAACGCCAGCACGCTGAGTGGCCGCCTCTCGCCCTTCATGCCCGAGGACGACCTGGGCCACGAGGGCGACGTGCACATGGTCTACCCCGGGGCGCCCGGCTCCAAGATGGCGTCCACGCTGCCCAGCCTGACGGAGATGGCGGGCTCGCTGGGCCACAGCTCGGAGAACGTGATGGAGAACCTCCTGGACAACCTCAACCTCCTCTCGCCCAACAACTCCCAGGTCGGGGGCGGGGCCAGCACCCCGTGCTCCTCCCAGTCGTCCCAGTCGTCCCCTCTGATGCAGGGCAGCCCGGGCTACCCGTCCTACAGCTCTCCCAGCATGGGGCCTCCCGTGCAGCAGCAGCAGCAGCAGCAGCAGCAGCAGCAGCAGCAGCAGCAGCAGCAGCAGCAGCAGCAGCAGGACTTCCGCAAGTGTATGTACGGCCCGGCCGGCATGAACGCACTGACCTCTAGACCCATGCAGCCGCTGGCCGAGACCAAGCCCAGCTTCGGCGTGCCCTCTCTGGGCGGGTACGCCTGCCCCGCCGGGCTCCTCAAGGAGCTCCTGACCAATGACTCGGAGCAGCAGCACGGAGACCTCATGCCCCCCTCCGTGGAGTCGGTGGTGTCGCCCCCTAGCGGCCGCTGCATGCTGCCGTCCTACAGCAGCGTGCAGCACGGCGCCAAGCGCCTCCAGCACGGCCTGGCCCACCCCCGGCAGCAACCCCACAACCTCCTCAACCAGTCACCCGTGGCGCCCATGAACGGGGGCCGCCTGCTGATGTCGCTGAACCATGTGGGTGGCAGCACGCGTCTGCCCGCGCTCAAGAGCCCCATGCAGATGCCCTACGGCCTGGTGAGCCACCTGGGCGGCGGTGGCGTCGGCGGTGGCGGCGGGGTTGGCATTGGAGGAGGAGTGGGGGGGCTACCCATGGGGTACTGCCCGCTGAGCACCAACGGGTACGGACGACCGGGGCCACTGCTGCCCCAGCACCACACCGAGAGGCTGCCCAGCGACCTGGACGACATGTCCATCGAGAGGTTCGAGTGCGACGTGGAGTCCATCATCCACGACACCCTGATGGACGGAGACTCTCTGGACTTCAACTTCGAGCCCATGGTGACCCAACCGGGGTTCAACCACGGCGTGAAGACCACCACCCACAGCTGGGTGTCTGGGTAGAGGTCTGCGGAGACTGAAGCCCCCCCTTCGCCCTCCTAAACCCCTCTCTCTCTTTCTCTCTCTCTCTCAGGCGCCTCAGTTGACTCAACGCTTTGTTTAAAGGACAATGTAAAATAATTATAATAATTTGGAAGCATACATGATTTCAATTCCCTTTCGCCTAAAAGTGACAAGAACTCTGACCTTCACATTCCTGACCTTCCTGATATTTCAGTACAAAAAATCTGTCCCCCTGAATATTCTCTTTCGAAAAAACGAGACTGGTTGTATCTTTCGACAAAAGATGCCTCTTTTCCAATAGTACAAAAGTACATAAACAAATTATTTTTCTAAACGTCCTGATAAACCAAGTGCCAAATGCTTTGCCTTAACCTCAGAGCCAAACTGAAACACGCCTCTCCGGTTTACTTGCTAAAGATGCTAATGGTCACATTAGCTAACGTTAGCATAATCACTGTGCGTCGGTTGTATTTTTTGTATTTTATTTTCAGTTATCGATTCTGCCAGCTAAACCCCAACAATGCAGCACAAATAACAACATGAAACCGCACAAACTTTAACAGGATGGACATATCGCTGCCTTGATTACCAATGTTTGTATATACTATTCTAACGATAAATGATGCTGACTTTAATACGTGACATGGGTGGTTGGAGTTGTGCGGTGGAGGGGAAGGGTTGGGACGTCTACAGGAGATTTGGAGAGAACATGAAACCAGTGGAAGATGTTACATATTTGGTGACTTTCTTTGGCTTGAATCAGTTGTACATATATTATAATGTAATTAGTACTATGTGGTATCGTATTTGTATTTTTTTAAGCCTGTACATAGTGTTTACAGAGCGAAAAAAAAATGAAAAATCCTGGCAGCAGGCTTCAAGGTTTGAGTGTGCTGGGACACAAGACTGGATCAGATTGTTTTGTGTAAAGGAACGTGGACCAGAGTGACTCTGGATTCAGAGTGCTTGTGAATTGCCTTTCGAATCGGACTGTAAAACATTCTTATTCCTTGTACATACATTGAAAATGTATATTAAAATGATAGAGTAGATGTTTATTAGATTTAGTATGTATTTGAGAGCTAAATTATTTGGGGTTAATATAGATTTATGTTAGTGCACAATGTGCACTCACTCACACCCACGCACACACGCACACACTCATCAGAATCGGTTTTGACCTTAATACCACAGAGGCCTATTTAACGTTCCTGTTAGAGTCGCTAACATTCAATCTTGAAGGTTTTTATTCCTATATAAATAAGATTATATATAAAACTATAAAATGTAAATGTCAGTTGTTCAGAAAGTTCTTAAATCCAGCACTCTTGAAGTATAAACACAGTGAATTCCTTGTTTTTATCTTAGTCTCCAGTGGCCTGCTTCTCTCATTGGTCGACAGGGAACACCTGGTTCTGTCATTGGTCGAGATTTTTCTAAAACTCTGGAGGTTACGTTCATGTCACGAAGACAAAATGTAATTTCCCAGCGCTACTGTTAGTGTTTGACAGTAGAACTGAACATGTGACGTGGAGGTCAGGTTTTGATTGGGCGGACACTGTGATCACCCCCTCCCACCCTGTTTAAAGAGGAGCCAATCACTGACATGAAACCTCCTGGACAGTGCCACCTCTGCTGTTAACCTGTTTAGACGGACCGAGGGCTCTTGTCTGTTTGGCGGTTGTAGGGCTTTCCTCAGTTGCTCTGCAAAGAGTGTCAGTTTGGTACTGTCTCTGAGGTAATATTTTTATCAGTTTGGTTTCACTTATCATTGCGCTCTCGAAATGTAAACGCATCTCATGGAATTTTCCTTAAAAAAAACTAACCGCTGAGCCCTTTATGCGCTTTATAAATACATTTGGCTCTACTGCTTTGAAGGGGCCTTAACGGAACTAAACAGTGCCTCTGCTACCTCTCTTTGTTCCGTTGCGTTAATAGTCTTCTGTCGCACTGGAGTCAGTCTTGGGTGTACCTTTTACAAAAGGTGATACCAATACCTTTACAAGTACCTTTACTTAACAACCTTAACCATTCATACATAGATAAATGTGTAGATTGTGTAGTTGCCCTTTCTATATTCCTTGATTGGTGCAGAACTAAAACATGAAACCAATGTGACTAAAATGTATCTATATAAGCCGTTAACCAACTTTGGAATACCAATCATTATCAACATTATTTGTCCCGCATAAATTGATGTTGTCTGGATATTTTCCATCCACACCTTTTGCAGAACGATTTCCAACCACTCAAACAACACCAGCTTATGTCTGACCAGCATGTGTGCAGTGGGACCTTAGGACCATGCTTTCTATCTCAGAAGTATGTTTTACAGACGCAATGTGAGAAAGCGGTTGAGTCAAATGGAGTAGAGAAAGCTAGGAAGCTACTATTAAAATGTCTTTATACCAACATTAAGAGAGTAGGCCTACCAAACGCCAAAATTGATTGAATATTGCTTTGGGTCTGGAGTAAGAGGGCTCCACTCTACTGACATCAGTTGTGGAAGTTTGGGGGAAATTTCGGACCAGAGAGCACTAACACATCTTAGGACTGCCATCGTTGTTGGGACCGGGGGTTTGGGGATGGGAGGGGGGATTAAAAAACCGACAAAACTTACATTCCAAGCGACTTTTCATAGAAGCCGTGAAACAAGCTGCTGATGTTGTCTTAGGTGCCCGGTGTTGCCTTTATCTACCCAAAAATGCCATAGTGTACTATAACCGAGGTTGGCCTTCTGAAGTCAAACCGATATATTTAGCGTTTTTATCATGTGGTATGTTAAGAAATATATATTTGTGCCGGTCACTCAAGTCAAGATAAACATAAACAAATCCATGTTGTCAGTGTCACAGGGTTTACTCTAAACAAAGAAAAAAAAAAGTGAATTGTACTAAGTAAATTATATCCAAGCATTTTTCAAATGATTGAATCTATGCATTGTATTACTTAATATTATGTTGCTATTCTTATGTTTTAACTTTCCCTTGAACTCATGACAGAGATATTATATTGTATCATAGAGCTGTGAGATATTATGGTATGTGTTGTTGTCAAAGTTGTATGTTCCAGATAGTTATATTGGCAAAAAAATGAAGTTTATTTAGAGAATAGATAATGCAGTAATTGATATGCTAAGCTTTTGTAAACTGACATGTTGTATTTCCTGTATTTAGCTACAGTTTGTAGAAAAAAAGCTGAAAAACTAACAAAATATTGAAAAATATCTGAAAAAAAAGATCTCATTTTTAAATTGAAAGAAAAATGTCTAGTCTGTAAAATAATCCATGCTGAAATGCTGGATTCTGGACCAATTTTTTTGTAATTTTATGAGTAGAAAGATATTGCACTTTTACTTACGTTTTATAACAAAGTGCTCCTCGCGTTAGGAGGAAGAATATCCATATTTTAAAAAAGGTTCTGTTACATTTAACTCATGTACAGGAAAACATTTGGAATTGTGCTGTGTGATTTGCAATCAAGAAGAATATATAACTTGTTCAACATTAATGTATTAAGATTTAAATAAATGTACTTCTGTGTTTAAGAATTTCTTCTTGCCTTTAATTGACACATCTCAAATATAGGAAACAGATTATGTATGCAAAATATAATTAGAGACTGCCGTGAACAAATTACAGAATGTTTCCCATTGATATATCAGTTACCATGGTAATTGGTGCAAAGGAAAAACAATCCCTTACAATATTTCCCCATCAAAAGGTAACAGCATTGCACAGCACAACAAAAGCAAACAGAGGAGCAAGTGAATAAATTACCAGGGACGCGGGAAGTCAGTCCGAGGGGGGGGGGTGCTGAGAGAGAATCTATACAATGACGTCATAATAAATGCTGCGCAACATCCGTTGTTTACAGAGACGAGATGAGGGGTGACGTCACATTCAGGGATCCGCTCTGATAAACACTCTACTGGTGTGTAAAAAGAGTTCTGCCAACTAGCCACTGTTATTCACAAACGTTAGCAAATAAACAATGTGGAAATTTGAGTCAACTCGGCTGATACTGGGCTGAATTTCACACACTAACAACATGCCGACAAGCTGTTGCGGTCCGGGATTATACACAGAGTTATAACAAGGATTCAGGAGGTTATTTCTAAAGGTTTACAAAGGAAAGTGACAATAATAGAAAGCCTTAATTTTCATCCAGACTTACGAGTTGTCTGATATGAGGAAGGTGACGATTTCTCCGTCAAGTGAACCGCCCGTCTTTGCTCTTTTTTTGCCAACCAGTTTACGTGCGGGATTCCAGAATCAAAACGATAACATTCAACATGTCTATTAATATGGCAGCAACATTTTACACCAGTTTTAGAATGTTCACTACAACAGATGTTGAACACCAACATGCTTACGTAAAATCAGCATAGTACCGATAATATGATAAATATCATAAAAAGGGTGGATGTCAATAATTTAAAGAAAAATCATGTTGTATGATAAAATTATACAACAAAAAAAAAGTAATGATTTGTTCAGAAAACGTTCTCACTTGCAGTTTCAGCCAGGGGCCGCTGCAGCACCCTAAGCACCCCCACTTCCCGCGTCCCTGGGTAACACTGTTGTTTTGTATTGGTCGTCATGAAAAAAAACATAAGGGGTAACACTGTTGTTTTTTATTGGTCGTCATGGAAAAAACATGACGGGTAACTCTGTCGTTTTTTATCGGCCGTCATGAAATAAATATAAGGGGAAAACACTGTCGATGTTTATCAAATAAAACATAGGGGGTGACACTGTTGTTTTTCTTTGGTCGTCATGAAAAAAAACACAAGGGGTAACACTGTCGTTTTTATCAAATGAAACATGAGGGGTAACACTGTCGTTTTTATCAAATGAAACATAAGGGGTAACACTGTCGTTTTTCTTTGGTCGTCATGAAAAAAACCATAAGGGGTAACACTGTTGTTTTTTATTGGTCGTCATGAAAGAAAACATAAGGGGTAACACTGTTGTTTTTTATTGGTCGTCATGAAAAAAAACATAAGGGGTAACACTGTTGTCTTTGTCAAATAAAATATAAGGGGTAACACTGTCGTTTTTTATCAGTCTTACCCCTTACCCCTTATGTTTTTTTTCATGACGACCAATAAAAACGACAGTGTTACCACTTATGTTTTTTTTCATGACGGCCAATAAAAAACGACAGTGTAACACTGTCGTTTTTATCAAATGAAACATGAGGGGTGACACTGTCGTTTTTCTTTGGTAGTCACGAAAAAAACCATAAGGGGTAACACTGTTCCTTTTTTTATTGGTCGTCATGAAAAAAAACATAAGGGGTAACACTGTTCCTTTTTTTATTGGTCGTCATGAAAAAAAACATAAGGGGTAGTTTTTTTTGGTCGTCATGAAAAAAAACATAAGGGAACACTGTTGTTTATTATTTGTCGTCTTGAAAAAAAAACATTAGGGAAATAATAGAAATACACACATACATTTTAATGTCATGTATATCCTCTTTATTGATGATTGATTATTGTGTATTGTCATCGCCTCAGTGGTGCAGTGGGGTGCACTCTGCCTAACCCCCTCGAGACCGGGGTTCAAGTCCGAGTGATGACCTCTGTTTGAAGGTTCTTTTCTCTATTTCATGCGAATTATAAAGTCAAGTATAACCTTTGTGATGACTTTAACCGGTGTCTTGATGGTGCATTGTTAAGTTCGGAGGTTAACACTCTAAACAGCTCATGTTCCGATCCCTGCAAAAAAGTCGACTGGGGTGCCACTGTCGATTTTTATTGGTCAACATGGAAAAAACATGAGGGGTAACTCTGTCGTTTTTTATCGGCCGTCATGAAATAAATATAAGGGGAAAACACTGTCGATATTTATCAAATAAAACATAGGGGGTGACACTGTTGTTTTTCTTTGGTCGTCATGAAAAAAAACACAAGGGGTAACACTGTCGTTTTTATCAAATGAAACATGAGGGGTAACACTGTCGTTTTTATCAAATGAAACATAAGGGGTAACACTGTCGTTTTTCTTTGGTCGTCATGAAAAAAACCATAAGGGGTAACACTGTTGTTTTTTATTGGTCGTCATGAAAGAAAACATAAGGGGTAACACTGTTGTTTTTTATTGGTCGTCATGAAAAAAAACATAAAGGGGGTAACAGTGTTGTTTTTTTTGGTCGTCATGAAAAAAAACATAAGGGGTAACACTGTTGTTTATTATTTGTCGTCTTGAAAAAAAAACATTAGGGAAATAATAGAAATACACACATACATTTTAATGTCATGTATATCCTCTTTATTGATGATTGATTAATGTGTATTGTCATCGCCTCAGTGGTGCAGTGGGGTGAACTCTGCCTAACCCCCTCGAGACCGGGGTTCAAGTCTGATTGATGACCTCTTTTGGAAGTATCTTTTCTCTATTTCATGCGAATTATAAAGTCAAGTATAACCTTTGTGATGACTATAACCGGTGTCATGATGGTGCATTGTTAAGTTCGGAGGTTAACACTCTAAACAGCTCATGTTCCGATCCCTGCAAAAACGTCGACCGGGGTGCTACTGTCGTTTTTTATTGGTCAACATGGAAAAAACATGAGGGGTAACTCTGTCGTTTTTTATCGGCCGTCATGAAATAAATATAAGGGGAAAACACTGTCGATATTTATCAAATAAAACATAGGGGGTGACACTGTTGTTTTTCTTTGGTCGCCATGAAAAAAAACACAAGGGGTAACACTGTCGTTTTTATCAAATGAAACATGAGGGGTAACACTGTCGTTTTTATCAAATGAAACATAAGGGGTAACACTGTCGTTTTTCTTTGGTCGTCATGAAAAAAAACATAAGGGGTAACACCGTTGTTTTTTATTGGTCGTCATGAAAGAAAACATAAGGGGTAACACTGTTGTTTTTTATTGGTCGTCATGAAAAAAAACATAAGGGGTAACACTGTTGTCTTTGTCAAATAAAATATAAGGGGTAACACTGTCGTTTTTTATCAGTCATCATGAAAAAAACAAGGGGTAACACTGTCGTTTTTTTTCATGACGACCAATAAAAAACGACAGTGTTACCCCTTGTGGTTTTTTTCATGACGACCAAAGAAAAACAACAGTGTTACCCCCTATGTTTTATTTGATAAATATCGACAGTGTTACCCCTTATGTTTATTTCATGACGACCAATAAAAAACAGCAGTCTTACCCCTTATGTTTTTTTTCATGACGACCAATAAAAACGACAGTGTTACCCCTTATGTTTTTTTTCATGACGGCCAATAAAAAACGACAGTGTAACACTGTCGTTTTTATCAAATGAAACATGAGGGGTGACACTGTCGTTTTTCTTTGGTAGTCACGAAAAAAACCATAAGGGGTAACACTGTTCCTTTTTTTATTGGTCGTCATGAAAAAAAACATAAGGGGTAACACTGTTCCTTTTTTTATTGGTCGTGATGAAAAAAAACATAAGGGGTAACATTGTTGTTTTTTATTGGTCGTCATGAAAAAAAACATAAGGGGTAACCATGTTGGTTTTTATTGGTCGTCATGAAAAAAAACATAAAGGGGGTAACACTGTTGTTTTTTTTGGTCGTCATGAAAAAAAACATAAGGGGTAACACTGTTGTTTTATTATTTGTAAATACACACATACATTTTAATGTCATGTATATCCTCTTTATTGATGATTGATTATTTTGTATTGTCATCACCTCAGTGGTGCAGTGGGGTGCACTCTGCCTAACCCCCTGGAGACCGGGGTTCAAGTCCGGTTGATGACCTCTGTTGGTAGTTTCTTTTCTCTATTTCATGCGAATTATAAAGTCAAGTATAACCTTTGTGATGACTTTAACTGGTGTCTTGATGGTGCATTGTTAAGTTCGGAGGTTAACACTCTAAACAGCTCATGTTCCGATCCCTGCAAAAACCTCGACAGGGGTGCCACTGTCATATTTTATTGGTCAACATGGAAAAAACATGAGGGGTAACTCTGTCGTTTTTTATCGGCCGTCATGAAATAAATATAAGGGGAAAACACTGTCGATATTTATCAAATAAAACATAGGGGGTGACACTGTTGTTTTTCTTTGGTCGTCATGAAAAAAAACACGAGGGGTAACACTGTCGTTTTTATCAAATGAAACATGAGGGGAAACACTGTCGTTTTTATCAAATGAAACATAAGGGGTAACACTGTCGTTTTTCTTTGGTCGTCATGAAAAAAACCATAAGGGGTAACACTGTTGTTTTTTATTGGTCGTCATGAAAGGAAACATAAGGGGTAACACTGTTGTTTTTTATTGGTCGTCATGAAAGAAAACATAAGGGGTAACACTGTTGTTTTTTATTGGTCGTCATGAAAAAAAACATAAGGGGTAACACTGTTGTCTTTGTCAAATAAAATATAAGGGGTAACACTGTCGTTTTTTATCAGTCATCAAGAAAAAAACGACAGTGTTACCCCTTATGTTTTTTTTCATGACGACCAATAAAAAACGACAGTGTTACCCCTTATGTTTTTTTTCATGACGACCAATAAAAAACGACAGTGTAACACTGTCGTTTTTATCAAATGAAACATGAGGGGTGACACTGTTGTTTTTCTTTGGTAGTCACGAAAAAAACCATAAGGGGTAACACTGTCGTTTTTTATTGGTCGTCATGAAAAAAAACATAAGGGGTAACACTGTTCCTTTTTTTATTGGTCGTCATGAAAAAAAACATGAGGGGTAACACTGTTGTTTTTTATTGGTCGTCATGAATAAAAACATAAGGGGTAACACTGTTGTTTTTTATTGGTCGTCATGAATAAAAACATATGGGGTAACACTGTTCCTTTTTTTATTGGTCGTCATGAAAAAAAACATAAGGTTGTCTTTGTCAAATAAAATATAAGGGGTAACACTGTCGTTTTTTATCAGTCATCAAGAAAAAAACAAGGGGTAACACTGTTGTTTTTTATTGGTCGTCATGAATAAAAACATAAGGGGTAACACTGTTGTTTTTTATCGGTCGTCATGAAAAAAACACAAGGGGTAACACTGTCGTTTTTATCAAATGAAACGTAAAAAAAACTGTCGTTTTTTATCTGTGGTCATGAAAAACCCATAAGGGGTAACACTGTTGAAAAGTATCAAATAAAACATACGGGGTAACACCAGGGACGCGGGAAGTCAGTCCAAGGGGGGGGGGGGGGGGGTGCTGAGAGAGAGTCTATATAATGACGTCATAATAAATGCTGCGCAACATTCAGAGGGGTGTTCCACGAACGGAGGTTTAACAAACACTGAGTTAACGCTGAACTCTAGGTTGATTGACCCTGTGCCGACCAACCCAGAGTTTTCGGTTCCACAGCAGCGGTTATGCATTAGTTCAATCAACTCGGGGTTGGTTAACACAGGGTTGTGCGCGTCCACGCCAAACTTAAAAAGACGTGATGTATGGATCATGGAAACCCTGATCGATATGGCGAAACGGGCCGCTTATTTCAATGAAATGGAACTCCAGATTCTCCTGGAGAGCTATGACGAGGAGAAGGACATTATCACAAGAAAAGGGAACGCTAAAACCTCTGGAACCCGGAGAACCAAAGCCTGGCAGCGGATCGCTGACCGCGTAAATGCGTTAGTTACACGTCAAAAGCATGATCCTTAATATTTGAGCCATGAATATATAAATATCCCAGTTAAGCATTCTTAAAGATCCTACCACATAACCCCTTTCTTCTAAAACAATATGTACTCCGATTGCTTCCAAGCGGTCAGAGGATCAAGTATAAAAATGAAGTATAAAAAACATACAACTGGTAAGCTTTTCCCACCATCGTATTGGTATAAATTTAAATAAGCCATTTTTTTAAGCCAATCGTGAAAAGGCCGACAGTCGGCAGACTGGATCTGGCCCTCAAATTGTCTTGACCCCGGTGGAGGAGCTGTTAATAAACATAAATTCAGGGCGCCCTGGCATGGAGGGGGTAGCCTACCTGGAGGTACCTACCACCTCAGAGAGTCATGGGCCATACCCCACACTGGTTGAATGTAGGTTTTTGTGTTTTCTTGTATTTTAGATTTTTTTTGCCTTCGAAGTAACAAATGCAAACCGTGTGCTTGCCACAGCGCATACTATTCCAAATGTTTCTTTTTTTGGTAACTGGGTAGAAAACCTAAAAGTGACAATTCATCAACTTCACAGATCAAGATGGATCAGTGCTTGTAATGAAGCCGCCGGCTACGATCGAACATTCTCCAGTGGATGCAAGTCCGTTAGGACTATTTTATACTTTATGTTGTAAATGCCTCTCGGCATAGTACTCAGACAATATTGCTCTTTGTATGATAGGAGGCCGATACAAATCTTGGATGGGTCATCTGAAACGACTGTGATGTGCTCAGCATCTCCAGCATTATAGCCTAGATAAAACTACCATTTGAAAAAAACGGAGGGCTACGCAAATAGTCTGGAGTGAACTGAGGCCAGGTCCTCGATTGGTAGTGTTGGCTATGCAAGGCTATTTAAATATATTAAAGATTTGCGCGAGAATCTATATCTCTCCACTCCAGCAAAAAGTCATCCAATATGCCAAGATGTCGAGCCGTGGTCTTATCAATCGCTCCCGGTGGATTGCACGTATAATTTGCGCTCCGATATCAGCAGTTCTCTCATCAAAAGGGCATGCCATTGTGAACACATGAAATCTGCGGTGAACGCCGGTTGAAATACCCAAAACCGGGTTATGTTTCAAACTTAACCTGCGCAAAACCTGGTCCGACCAGGTTTGATTCAGAGCATATGTTGCTATAGCAACTAACATACCGTGATCCTTTTGGAACGGAAAAACTAGGGTTACAGCAAACCCTGGGTTAACTTACCCGGTTATGTGATAAAACCGGCTTTGTGGAACACCCCACAGGGCTCCGCTCTGATAAACACTCTACTGGTGTGCAAAAAGAGTTCTGCCAACTAGCCACTGTTATTCACAAACGTCAGCAAGTAAACAATGTGGAAATTAGAGTCAACTCGGCTGATACTGTGCTGAATTTCACACACTAACAACATGCCGACAAGCTGTTGCGGTCCGGGATTATACACAGCGTTATATCAAGGATTTAGGAGGTTATTTCTAAAGGTTTAAAAGGAGAGTGACAATAAAATAAAGCCTTTATTTTCATCCAGAGTTACGAGTTGTCTGATATGAGGAAAGTGACGGTTTCTCCGTCAAGTGAACCGTCCGTCTTTGCTCTTTTTTTGCCAACCAGTTTACGTGCAGGATTCCAGAATCATAACGATAACATTCAACGTGTCTATTAATATGGCAGCAACATTTTACACCAGTTTTAGAATGTTCACTACAACAGATGTTGAACACCAACATGCTTATGTAAAATCAGCATAGTACGATATTCAGCTATCGACAGTTCTGCGTTGTGCGTCATAGCCTACGTCAGCCAACTCAGACAATGTTCTAAATAAAATGAAATGATAATATGATAAATATCATAAAAAGGGTGGATGTCAATAATTAAATTAAAAATCATGTTGTATGATAAAAAAAAAAAAAAAAAAAAAAAAAGTATTGATTTGTTCATAAAACCTTCTCACTTGCAGTTACAGCCAGAGGCCGCCAGGGGGGGGGGGTGCTGCAGCACCCTAAGCACCCCCACTTCCCGCGTCCCTGTAAATTACTTAATTTATTGGTCATGGGGGGCCCCAAGACATTCTTTGACCAGGGCCCCCCAAAACACTTAAGCCGCCCCTGCGTACAGCACAAAGGACATTGTCATGGTATTTTACTCAAAGACATGACAAACCGAGAAAGACTGTGTTGATATTCTTCAGCACTAACCTCTTCAATATTTTTTCACTGGATTGCAGTCCAATGTCAGGAATTACATTTTTACCAAAGTAGTGTTTTCCAGGGTAGTAATATCCTGCATAGGATATGATTATTTCTTCTCCCAACTGTGCATGGCACTCACATTTGAGCTAAAAGAATGTTGTGTTTTCGGCTAGTGGTTTGGTGGTCGTCTGACCGGCTGTTACTCTCCGTGGTCACTCCGAGAGAGCGTATATGCTGGGGTTTTACTACAGAAATCACCCGGTGGAACCATCGACTATCCCAAGAAGCGTTCAAGACCTCCAAGTCCAAAAACACTCTGGCCCTGTGGGGAAAACCCAAGCACAGCAATCCATCAAAGCGGTAGAACACTGTTTGAAGGGTCTACCCAATACATGACACGGGGCAGTAGCTTGTTTTACTTGGCAGAGGCTGTTAAAACACTGGAGAGTGAGTAGCGTCACAGCATTGGTATCTTCTCACCTCAGCCTTCCTGGCCCACGTCTGCTCTCTGGCCAGGAAAGGACCTTTTAGCCCATCGCAGGACGGAACCCAGCGCACGGCGTGCTAATGGTGGCAATCCTCTCTCTCCATGCTCCCCCCCGCCCCTCCTCATAATAACTATTTTCTGGATTCTCCTTTCACCCTCCTCCCCCATACCTTTCCCTCCTCCCTCCGCCCCTCGTCCCTCCCCTTTACAACACTTATTTTCTGGGTTTCCTTTCTATACAACCTACTCCTCCCTACCTCCTCCTCCTCCTCCGCCCCCCCCCCCCTCCCCCCCCTCTGTTTCTCCCTCCTCCTCCCACATGAACTCAGTCACCCCCTCGGTATCGTCTCGGTGGCCCCGCCTGGCCCACGGCGTCTTTCACTTCATTCAGAGCAGAAAAAAGACCAACTGCGTGGAGCCAATGGGGGCCGGTCTCGTCTCAGAGAGGGACCCTGGAGACCGTTTGGAGACCATTTAGAAGGTGAAGCCTGAATGCGGCTGGATTAACCCTTTCAGTCCTCCTCCTCCCCCAGCCAGCTCAGCACTTCAAAGTCCCCCCTCCGCTGTGCATGTGAGAGGTTTCATCTCAGCCTGCGCTGCTGAATGTGTTTAGCATGTATTATGGTTTGGGTCATTCAGCTGCTGCTATTGTGGTCGTTACTACTACGACTATCTGGCTGGAGAATGGAATGCAGACTGCATCTATGAAGCCTTTTTCTTCTATTACTATTTACTCAATGGCTATTTAGCCATTTAGGAGACACTTATCCTAAAGCTCTTTAGATACAATTCATTATTGGGCAGGGTGGTTGAGTGGGCGCCAGGGCATCTTGCTCGAGGATGCCTACAGGTCGACTGCGGACATTGAGGTTCAAACCACGACACTGAATTGGCTGTTGGTCAAACGACCTTACAACTTGACCTTTGTAGAGGCTATTTTACTAGCTTTTGAAGATGAACGCCTCACTTTAACCAGGCCACACACAATCACACACACGAGCAGACACACACAAATCCCCCACACAGACACTCACAATCGCACACACGGCGCAGCGCTTGTTGTCCACGAGGCCACAGTCAGGGCTACCGTCAGGGGGTCAGGCCGGTGTCTTGCTCAACACTAGAGGAGACAGGAAAAGGAATGGAACCAGAAAAACTCCAGATCGCCACAAGACTGACGCCAGGCAGTCAAAAACGAAACAAAAAGATACATCGATTCCAGCCCCAGAAATTCTGGACCAAGGAATACATGCATGATTTCTTCCCCAAAGCACATTTAAACTTTCCTCCA
>NC_082397.1:4340856-4384191 GCF_031168955.1 Gadus macrocephalus
ACAAACAGCAGAGTCACAGGTGTTACAGTTAATGCAATATAACAACCCGGATTGAAAGTTAAAGCTAATTATCCCAGACAAGGCTCCGGGCGAGACGGAGGAAAACAGGCCCGACGTGTACTGAGGGAGCCACTCTGACTGGAGCTCGGCAAGTCTGGACAAGAAGCACTCCGGGCACTGGTACCTCCCCGGGGGGAGAGGGGGGCAGAGCCCGCAGTGAGGGCTGGCTTCCAGGCATGCTCCCTGGGGTGGAGCAGCCAGGGAGCAGGTGGAGGAGGACTCCAGCGGGCCACTCCAGGCCCAGCTCCTCTGCCTCTCTGCCTGGATGCAGGGGGGGGGGGGGGGTGCAGGAGCCTAGGGCCAGAGGACGGGGAAGCCATGTCAGGTCTTACGCTGATGGGTTTTGCTCCATAGATGGTTTGCCGCAACACTAATAGTAGCCTGGTCAGCCTTCTAAATAAACAGATGTCTTGGTTTTGTTGTTGTCTATGGGCCCTATGTGTATGATGCTGAATACTGTCTGCTGTTCATACGAGTTTTTAAACCGTCTGCCTTCAATTTGTCCCTGAGGAGACATTTTCTGATTGATAAATGATGCAGCTGTAACTTTGTTTGAGTTTCCTTTCAAAACAAACGTAATGAAAGGAAACGATGGAGATTATGATTGTGAAGGCATATTTTAATTTGATTAAATCAAAATGATTAAAGTTCATGTTATACATTGTACTGTTTATGTGCAAAGGATATTTCAAAAGAGATACTGAGGATAGCCTCAAGATGTGTAATCCTTCAGTTAAATCTCATGATTCATTCCGTCCCTTAATAGCATTTCAAACGTCAATGGGGAAGGTGTAACATTTGAACACCCATGGATATCATGACTGCGGGGGATAAAGTACGCACCAGAGTACGACTGTCCGCCAAGGAGTTACAGCGGATCACAGATCCTAGACCAGCACTCCTTTCTCCTCCCGGCCGCAGATGCAAACCTGATCGTCCCCACACTGACTCACGCGTTAAACCCACACACGCGCGTGAAAAAGTATCCATTCCATCAAAATCCCACTGTTTCCAGGACAACCATGAATAATACCTTCAAATCACGGAGTAACTTTTTTCCCTGGTCGTCCCTGTGCCTGTTCAAAGCTGACAGGGGATGTTCTGTATTGTACTCTCATGTCTCACTGCCTAGCACTGCCACGACACCAGTGACAGCAGCCCGGCAGTTAAGACTTTGATGACTTCCAGTGTGCAGGTACAAAGACTAGCCCACAGTACTGATAGATCATTTTTTACTCATTACCTATCTACTATTTTCTATTTTTTTTAATTTTCTTACTAGCCCGTCATTTCTGCACCTTCTGGCACCCATTTGACTCCTTGCCATCCCTGAAGGAAGGGATCCCTCTTCTGTGTTAGGGTTAGGGTTACGTCAAGGAACCTTCTAGAGGTTCCTTAACGTCATAAAAAAACTCCTTAAACTCAAGGCCACACAAGGGCAAGAGAAACGACTACCCTAAACCCAGTGGCATACCGTCTAAAAATAGCAGGAGGAGATTTGGAGTTCTGGTAAAGCGCAACGTGCTCAAAACAGTCGTGTTTGTTAGCATTACAGGTCGAACTCCATAGTGCCGCGCCGTGGCGGGAACAATGGAATCCCGCCATTAATCACGCTCGGAGACGCCGGGGGGAGCGTTGCCGTGACACCCCGAATCCTCCACTCCTCCGTTATAATCTGCCTTCCTGCGGGCCACTTCCTGTTGCAGATCACACGCTGTTTCCTGCCCCCCCCCCCCCCCCCCCGCGATCAAACCCAGGGCCCTGGTTGATACGGCCGGTCGGGGGCCAAGATACCACTTAACAGAAAGGGGAGACCTATTGCCGTCTGAATGGGAGGAAGTGCCCGGTCGGGCCGTGAGCCACTGTGCCAGTGAGTCAACAACACGGCTTAGCTCTTTGTGCTCGGGGTCGTGGTCGTGGTCGTGGTCGTGCGCCGAGGACGTTGTTTTTTAACGCGTCTCGGTGCCAACGCGTTCGCATCGGGGAACGAGAGGCCCGGGGGGCCGTTGGAAAGCGCTTAACTTTCTTGTTGTGTTGGAAAGTCACTCTTCCTCCCTTCAGCACGTTGGAGCAGGAGAGGAGGGGCCCCCGGACAGGGGGCCCCAGCGTGGCCCCCGTGGCTTGTTGGGACAGCTGCTGGGGTGAAACGGGCCCTCCTCTGTTGGTTCCCCCTGGTTCGTGTTCTGGGTAAACACCAAACACCAGGGGAGCCTGGCTGTGACCTCGCTGACGCGGGTTGGGGTCCACAATCGAATCAACAACACAAGTAAACACTCGTGCATCTGATCAGTGGACTCACAGGGAGAAAATGTACGTTTTTATGCAGTCGATAATGTTTCCGTGCATTTTTTGCGTCTACATTTCTACTACTCTGCTATCACCCTTTACATTGATGCATTAGAACAGACCAATCACAGGTTCTCCAACGTTCAGCGTCAACACTCTCATATGCATCCCTCATAATGAAGCGCCTGGAGTCATTTCGGCCTCATCTGTCTTCCACTCATCATGTAATCCGCTACTATGATAACACTTACCATGGCCGTCGCCATCGTCGGCGGCCCCCTCCGTGTTATTTCTCCTGGCGGTCGTCATCACGGTTGTTCATAAGTATCATTACCATCTCCATCACCGAGGGCCCCCATGGGAAAGGACATGACAGCAGCCTCGCTAATGGCGAATCCTCATGCAAACCTCAGTGGAGACGTGGCTCCCAGGGTGAGGGACATACACCCAGGGTAGAGAACGTACACACTCTCACCTCTACTTATTAAGCATTGTGGTGGTGCTGGGACTCTACTGTCTTGGGCATTAGCATCTTCTGGAGAGACAAGACGAGAGCTCCATGAGAGATTAAGCCTGAGTTTATTTTCTTTCTTATTTATCCTCATTGATCCCTTTCAGAATGCAGATTTTGTGCACTGTTCTTATAAAAGTGAAAGGTAGACATCTTATGAATCTATGAATAATGGTGAAAACTTTCTAATGTTCTTCTGCATCTGCCTCTCTACTCCTCCCTCACTATCACTATGGTTATGCCGCCATTTCCCATCGTTACATTCACTCTACCATACTAATTGAAAACACCTTGAAAAATGACCATGACAAATCAGAGCAACCAAACTAGCAACATAGAAACCCGCCCATTTTGGTTCTGTCTCTTTGCTGTGCTTTAAAGGTCCCATGACATGCTATTTTATGTATTCTTTAATATAGGTATTAGTGGGCAACTAACACAGTATTCAAAGACGTTCCCTAAATTCAGCCGTGGTGCAGAGTTACAGCCACTCCGAGCCAGTCGCACATTGAGCTTCCCCCAAATGCGCTGTTTCGGTGGGCGTGTCAAGGAGGAGGGTGGGGGTGTGGCCCAGAGCAGCTTGCAGCCACCATGCACTCTGTTTACAGTGGATGTATCGCAATGGCGAGCCGCACACAGCCTTTAGCCGTGTTCTGTAAATATTCTAGAACACACGGGAGTCCTGGAGCTCTATATCTAAATATTATCATATAGCCTACACAGATATCTATATCATATAATATATATTATCACGGCCAAAAGCTGTGTGAGCCGATATTATGAATCTCAAACGACCGCGTTGGGTTCTCCGACGTTCCTGGTTCTTCAACGTCCACATCAATGTGAATACACACACTGTAACGCAAGTGTTTCTTGTCGGTTCTTTGACGTGTCTTGTATTTCCACAACGAGACTGTCGTGGGGGTTATCTGAGCCATGGTTGAGAAGAAATTGGGGGAAAGGAACTTTGATTTGACTCGCTGAAGTACATGAACTGCGACATGCCGCCGGTTGCCGCGAGGCACCATCGCCCGGCAGCGGGCAGCCGGCAGCAGGCAGCGCGCGGTTCAGTCGACTTCAGGTTGATGTGAAAGTGGAAGAACCAGAGACGTCGCAGAACCCGACAAAGTCGTTTGTGATTCATAATATCGTCTGGAGGCGCACACAATATGTTATATGATATAGATATCTATGTATATGATATTATTTAGATATAGAGCTCCAGGACTGTAACGCAAGTGTTGTACACTTCCTTGTTATTTGGATAACCGTTCTGCTGTTGGTGTGATGGCACATAACACGTCGGACTCTCGTATCTGGTATTTCTACAACGAGACTCGTATTGGGGGTTATCTCAGCCAAGGTTGGGAATGAATTGGGGGAAGGAACTTTGGCTTTGACTCCCTCAAGAACATGAACCACGACATGGAGGAGAAAGGGATTGTAGGCGGCGAATGTCTCCCGCTTGAGCCCCGCTGAGGGACATAAGCGCTGCCCGGCAAAGATCCCTTTCTCCTCCTTGTCGTGGTTCATGTTCTTGAGGGAGTCAAAGCCAAAGTTCCTTTCCCCCAATTCCTTCTCAACCATGGCTTAGATAACCCCCACGACAGTCTCGTTGTGGAAATACAAGACACGTCAAAGAACCGACAAGAAACACTTGCGTTACAGTGTGTGTATTCACACACACACACACACATGTGGCGCTCGCACGGTCGAGTCTCATTGGCGGGCCAACGTCTCTGGGCGGGCCAGGCAGAGTAAGGGGAGGAGCTGAGATTCCTCATGACGTCATGAGCACAGATTTCCAAATCAGCGCGCTTGAGCCTCCGTTTTTTCAAAGGCGAGCAGAACAGCTAGTGCTCGTTTTACACCAAAGGCAAGTTTTAGCCACTGGGGGACCATAGGCAGGCTAGGGGAACTCATATTTATGTTAGAAAACCTCATAAATTGAGATTTTCATGTCATGGGACCTTTAAGAAAGACGTGGGGAAGTGGGGAAAGGTGACTATAGAGCCAGTTCTCTCTTGGTTACTGAGTAACTGGTGGTCTCTCTACCACTCTCTCTCTCACTCTCCTCACCTCGATCTCATGCCTCTCTCCCTCTTTCTAGCTATAACGACCCACACCCTTTATCAAAGTCTACACACACACACGCACACGCACACGCACACACACACGCACGCACAAACACACACACACGCACACACACAGGATATATATTACATTCGTCCAGCATTGCACCGTGGGGTAGCGGGGTTTCATGCTCTCAACCTCTTTTGACAGGCCCTGACCCAGTGACAGAGAGAGGCCTGGCCCCCCATTGATCTGGACCTCAACCGCAACAAGATGGACGCCTGTTTAAAATGAATGGCCCATCGGTTGCGTCGAACATAGATACACACAGACGCACACACTCACACACTCACACACACACACACACACACACATACACACACACACACACACACACACACACACACACACACACACACACCCCGATCCACATACACAGACACAAAAAAAGTCCCACACCCACAGACACACCCTCATATGCCAACACACACACTCACACACACAAACACACACACACGCACACACACACACACGCACACACACGCACACACTCGCACACACACACACACACACACACACACACACACACACACACACACACACACACACACACACACACACACACACACACACACACACACACACACACACAGAGCATAGCAGTGGTAACGGAGGGAAGAAAGGTCATTGGACAGCTCGTTGGAATTCGGCTGGACACTAGCCAATCAGACACTGGGTGGGAGCCAATCAGAACAGAGAGAGGTGGGGCTCTTAGTGAGTAATGATGGACAGCATGAGTCGTGAGTCACAGAGGATTAGTGTTCTGTTGGCTGTGAGGACAGGTCTGTCACACACACACACACACACACACACACACACACACACACACACACACACACACACACACACACACACACACACACACACACACACACGAACACTCACACACACGAACACTCACACACATATTAACAGCGGCGCACACACACACACACACACACACACACAAAACCATACACACCTCCATCACAACCACCATTACACACATACACAAACGAATACATACATTATGGATATAATCTCCTGTGGCTTTGTACGCAACACATCCAACTCCAACACAAACACCAACACAAACACACAAATCACCACAACCTCCACCACCGACAAACACACACACAAAAATCACATACATACACACACTGAATAATGCATGTTTTTTACACTTGATCACAGTACTGTATATATAATAGTTTAAACAGACTCGATGTAAATAACGGCTTCTGCAAGACAATATGGGATGCAATTCAGAGCCGTAGGCCTCCCTGTCCCCTACTGCGTCCTTTAGGTATTTCTGCTGCTAGAGTATTTGGGTATTTTCCATCTGGGGTCACAGGGTCAAATGTTATGTCAGGTAAATATTAGAGTTCCCAGGTTGGAATGGCAGCCTTGGTGGATAGACAGCACACACACACACACACACACACACACACACACACACACACACACACACACACACACACACGCACACACACACACACACATACACACACACACACACACACACACACACACACACACACACACACACACACACACACACACACACACACACACACACACACACAGATGGAGGCACACCCACCCACACACACACACACCCACACCCACACACACACACACACACACAGATGGAGGCACACCCACACACACACACACACACACACACACACACACACACACACACACACACACAGAAAGACACCAACGGCAATATGAGCCACACACACACACTATTACAGACAGAGGCACACCCACCCACACACACACACACCCACACACACACACACCCACACACACACACACCCACACCCACACACACACACACACACACACACACCCACCCACCCACACCCACACACACACACCCACACCCACACACACGCACACACACATGCACACACGCACAGACACACACACACACACACACCCACACAACTTACAAACCTGGGTAACCAGAGAGCGCGAAGCTTTCATGTTATGTACAACAGGGTTAATTCTGGATCCATGCGTCCATAAGATAGTCTGAGGCTCAGGAATCTGGACAAAGTGTTCACATTAGCAAAGCAAACTGTCTGGCACCATCAGGGATTCTACATATTCCAACTGGACCACACCGCCTTCCTGTGATTGGTTCATTCCCACCCTCCCTCCTCCATCATCTCCAATTATGGATCTGTCTCTGTCTCCCTTTGGCATGGCATAACATATTTTGCATGTATTATTTTTTTCATCCATTTCACTGTCCCCCTTTCCATTTCCTTCAGTGTTTTATTGGCATGACAAAATATACATGGAGCGAAAGAATACGAGAACATATTCATGAAGAACAAAACGGACAATTCAATTAAAATAACAACACAAAAATTCAACACAGACCAATCACATCAATCAACCGTATGGATCTGTCTCTCCCTCCCTCCCGCTCTGTCTCTGTCTCGTTCATCGCTCGCTGGTTCTCTCCCTGAGTGTTCTCTCATTCACCCCCCCCCCCCCCCCCCCCCCCCCCCCCCCCCTCCCCGCTCCTCTCTCAGCTCCATAACTAACCCAACAGCATCCTAGTGCTAATGCTAATGTGTCAGATGTATTTTGTGGATCTGGCCACCTGTCCATACATCTGGCCAGGGAACTAGCTTAGCGCCTGTCGCTAGCGATGGCCAGATGGACGTGCATTAATAAAATCCGCCAGCACACGCCTCTTTGACAGAATCTCAGCCCAGAACAAGCGCCGAGAGAGCAGAGTTACGTTGGCGTTTTAAAAAATGTAGGTTGTAGTTCTTACTTCAGTGTGGATAAGTTGTTCTTCTAGTACTGTACTAGGTCTGTAAGTTATAATTCAATGTTTATACATTATATTTCAACATATGTAAATTGTACTTCTAGGTTTATAAATTATATTTCTATATCTGTAACATGTGTTATGTCTTTATAGTATATTTTTAAATCTGTAAGCTGTGCTTCTATGAATGTATTATAAGTTGATGTTTGTTGTTTGTTATTGAATGTTGTATGTTATTATTTTTAGTGACGTCATTGATAATGTTAATGTATGTTTGTTATTCGTTGACACTGTATGATGATATTGTGGCAACCCGGCCGTTGCCAATTAAGAAGATGAAGAGCACCTGAGGCACCGGTGGAGAAGCAGCTTCAATAGCCCGCTTCTCCACTCATTCGGGGCTCCCCCAGCCCTGGAGCTCCTGCACGGAGAGACCGGTCCTCGTGGGTGACGGGATTCCACCCACGAAGGAGGGGACTGTTGATGCCTCCCAGGTTTTACGTTATTTTGTGTTTTGAGAGACTTTGTCATGTTCTGGATTAAACATGCCTTTTTTGGCTTTTCCCCTCAAAGTTGTGTCCTGTTTGGGAGGAGGTGGTTCGCTCACCGCACCGGGCTGCCACATATGGTGGAGGATGCGGGCAACTCGACCGAGCTACGGGCCATTTTGGGAGGGAACGCCAACCTCAAGCAACCCCCAAACCAGACCACGACGCAGCCGGAGACGACGTAGCCGAGACGCCGCTGCCAGAGACGCCGCCGCCAGAGACGACGCCGCCAGAGACGACGCCGCCAGAGACGACGCCGCCAGAGACGACGCCGCCGCCGCCAGAGATGCTGCCGCAAGAGACGGCGCTGCCGCCAGAGATGCCGCTGCCACCGCAAGAGATGCCGCCGCCGGTGCCGCAAGAGTCACCGCCGCCGCTGCCGCCAGAGACTCCGCCGCTGCCGCCAGAGACGCCGCCGCTGCCGCCAGAGACGCCGCCGCTGCCGCCAGAGACGCCGCCGCTGCCGCCAGAGACGCCGCCGCCGCCGCCGCCGCAAGAGACGTCGCCGCCAGTGCTGCAAGAGACGCCGCCGCCGCTGCCGCCAGAGACGCCGCCGCCGCCACCAGAGACGCTGCTGCCGCAAGAGTCGCCGCCGCAGGAGTCGCCGCCGCCGGCAGAGACGCCGCCGCCGCCACCAGAGACGCTGCTGCCGCAAGAGTCGCCGCCGCAGGAGTCGCCGCCGCCGGCAGAGACGCCGCCGCCGCCACCAGAGACGCTGCTGCCGCAAGAGTCGCCGCCGCAAGAGTCGCCGCCGCAGGAGTCGCCGCCGCCGGCAGAGACGCCGCCGCCGCCGCCAGAGATGCCGCTGCCGCCGCAACAGACGCCGCTGCCGCCGCCGCAAGAGACGCCGCCGCAAGAGACGCCGCCGGCGCCGCCGCAAGAGACGCCGCCGCAAGAGTCGCCGCCGCCGCTGCCGCAAGAGTCGCCGCCGCCGCTGCAAACGCCTTGGATGTGGAGGCAGTGGGGTCAGAGGACATCCCCCCCTTCCACTCCTGCCATCATCGGCCGACCTTCGCTGGGAACGCCAACCTCAAGCAACCCCTAAACCAGACCACGACGCAGCCGGAGACGACGTAGCCGAGACGACGCCGCCGCCAGAGGCGACGCCGCTGCCGCCAGAGGCGACGCCGCTGCCGCCAGAGGCGACGCCGCTGCCGCCAGAGGCGACGCCGCTGCCGCCAGAGATGCCACCGCTGCCGCAAGAGACGCCGCTGCCGCCAGAGACACCGCCGCCGCCGCCAGAGACAACGCTGCCACCGCAAGAGACGCCGCCGCCGCAAGAGACGCCGCCGCCGCCGCAAGAGACGCCGCCGCCGCAAGAGACGCCGCCGCCGGTGCCGCAAGAGACGCCGCCGCCGCAAGAGACACCGCCGCCGGTGCCCACTGTGGTCGGCAAAGTAAAAGCCCCACCCCCCTAAATTATTAGAGGAAGTTATATCATTAAATACATAACAGGCTTGTGGATGACCAGGCATTTTTTTTATCTAATGTTGTGAACTTTTAGTGTGAACGTGTGAAGGTTTCGCCCCCCCTCCCCCTCCTTGTCCCTTTTGGCACACAGTAATAGCAACCGCATAATGACATGAGAGAATCTAATCCAAACTGATAATGACCTACCAATCACGACACCTTGGAATGTCACTCGCACAAAGTCCGCTGAAGCCCTCTTAACAACTTCCTGGGATCCTTTCCTATAGGAGAGGTTAGGAGTAGATGGTGTTTATGTGTTATGTAACGACGGGCAGGGGACGGTTTAACCTCTGACCTTTCGCCTCCATGTCAGTCTCTGCCCTTTGATGGGAGGGTCTCTTGAGTGCAATATTTATTCATAAAACACTTTGAATAAGAATAATAAGTCAATAAGCCAGTGTGAGTGCCTTTAAGGCCCCTTGTGTCGCCGGGGGCCATGCTAACGAGCTGGCATTTGTGAAAGACACGCGCACGCACAGACGCGCAAACTAACAAACGCATCATTATTTGATATCATAAAAACAAAGATTATACAGGGTCAAAACCATTAAAAGACGCATACAATGAGATGGAATATATAGTAATGTGTATAAGTAAAGCATTATTATTAAACATACACGCACACACATGCGTGTCCACAAACACATGCAGACCACTTAGAGTCCCGTGGTGGCAAACATTCAAGCAATCGCACGCCTCAGAGGGCAGCTGTCAGCGAGATGCCCAACGAAGCGTGCAGAAGAGGGAACATCGCCAGGTAACCGGGTCAAAGGTCAGGTTAGAGCCCAATTTCAGCAGGTAACCAAATTAAAGGACAGGGTAGAGTCTAACTTCGGTTAGTGACCAGGTTAATGGTCAGGTTAGGGTCTAAGTTCGTAAGGTAACCAGGTAAAGATCAGGTCAGAGACCAACTTCAGCACGCAACCGGGTTAAAGGTCAGGTTAGGGTCTAAGTTCAGAAGGTAACCAGGTTCAAAATGGAAGTGTAACTTCGACACGTGACCCCCTCCGTTGGTTCTCTGCATCAATGCTCATGGATCTGTGTTAGTAATTGTGAACGCCAAAGTCACCAAAAGTCACACATTGTGTGACAACTGGGGACATTTATCATGTGAAGACGTTTAGTACAGATCAACATAACATATGCGAACCTCCTCCACTAGTCAATCATAAATGAGCTGGAAAACATGGAAGTGAAGACAGGCTGTTGGTGTCACTGTTTACATAAAGTTTACGTTCATAGAGAGGCTGTTTTTCTAGGAATTTTAAACCATAAATTCTGGTGTTTTTCTCTTATGTATCTCTTGAGTCTATGACTATGTTCCGAGTATCTCCAAAAGTGCTACGTTAATCCAATTTATTGCATAGTAAATCATTTTAAATGGTTTACTTGTTATTGCTAAAAAGCTGAAAATGGACGCTCCACTTTTCGGACATTCCAGGAGATCTTTGGACTTAAGTGTCCCACCGCGGCCCGGAGCCCAAACCACAGCTGAACGGCGGGAAAACCCGGGGGTTCAAGCCTGTGAGAGCTGCCAATAGGCACGTGGGTAGCTGCCAAATAACAGGGTGCACAGCGGTAACCTACCGCGGCTCCCTGGGGAGGAAAGGAGGACAAACGCTGGTCCTATCGCTGGTGACCTGGAGGTTACATAATACCAGCATGACCTGTGATCATAAGGTATGATAGGGAAAATATATGAAAACAGATGCTACGGTATGGTAATAACATATGATAATGGCTGCTATGGTATGATAATGATAGTAAATGTTCATGCTATGGCATGATTATATATGATACTGATTATAAAATGATAATGTGGGCTATTAAGGTATGATGATATGGTATGATAATAATATATGCGGATGCCATGGCATGATAATAGTATGGATGACATTATCCTGATGCTGTAATCATTTTTCTATTGAGCAGTTAACTATGATAACCGCTTTGACAGATTGCTAGATATGACAAAAAATACTCAGAACTGCAGTGATGGTAAGCAAATGTTTTATTTTTATTGTATTTTTATGATTGGAAAGGCTTTTCCTATTTCATGTGTAGTAGCATAATGAAGAGAGAAGAAGTAAGATAGAGGCCCATGGTGTAGTTAAAGACAAAAATGACGTATGATACCAAAGGAAAAACACACACCTCTGACAGTTCTTAGACAGTTGTTCTCGGACTCGGCAGAACGGAAACCATCAACCAATAAATACAACATAATCCTAGAAATTCCAGATCCACATTATCAAAATTCCATTGCAGGTTTTCATGTCAACCTATCGGATTTGCTAATGAGCTGCACCTGAGTGCCAATAGTGGATAGGAGGAGCAAAAACACGGTAGGATTTCAACTCCACAGCACGAGTTTTCTTCCCATATAGATCCCAGAGCCTCGATCAGAAGTCTATATATCAATGACTCTGATATTTTGTATTATATACAGCTGTACCCACTTTAATATGGTAAAAAACATACACAGATGTGGCAGTTGAGGGTGTCAGTCCAGGTGTGTGTATTGGAGCAGGTCTACAGGTGGTAGTGGAGGAAGAAGAGGGGGAGGAGGAGGTAGTGGTGACGGAGGGGATGAAGGGGGAGTTATAGCATTAGGTGGAGGATGTGAGGGGGGAATGTGGTTGTGGAGGAGGAGGTGGAGAAGAGGGGTTCCAGGACAATCTGTTGGGGGAAGGAGAAGGAGAAGGAGGAGGAGGAGGAGGAGGAGGAGGAGGAGGAGGAGGAGGACGAGGAGGAAGTGTTGGAGGAGGCTGAGGAGAAGGAGATGGCGGAGAGGGTTCTAAGGAGAGCAGGGTCTGGACCTGCAGGGTGGAGGTGGAGGTGGAGAAGAGGAGGTGGAGGTGGTTCTCAGGAGAGCAGGGTCTGGACCTGCTGGGTGGAGGTGGAGGTGGAGAAGAGGAGGTGGAGGTGGTTCTCAGGAGAGCAGGGTCTGGACCTGCTGGGTGGAGGTGGAGGTGGAGAAGAGGAGGTGGAGGTGGTTCTCAGGAGAGCAGCGTCTGGACCTGCTGCGGGGACCGAGGCACCAGGTTCTCCAGGTCCTGGTAGGTGTTGGTGGGGCTGCTGACGGCCGAGTGGACCTCCCCGTAGGCCCGACACACCAGCTCAGTGGACTGGCGAAAGATCTGGTCCCTGGAACACGAGCACAGAGGTGAACAGGCTAGGGCTGTGCGATGAATCAAAAAAATATTAAAATGTTTTATGGAAATTGCAGAAGAGTTTGATACGTTTTTGTACATTATTTTCTATTTGAACATTTTCTGTTCTTTTTTTAAAGGCAAAATTCCAAAGGTCTCAGTTGCAAAGTGTTTTTTTGGAGAGAAATGGTGAACAAATACATCATGTTTTCAAACTCAAAAATAATCGTTTTGAACAATCGTGCTTTCACGTCAACTAGGAGACAGATGGCTATGGTTTCAATGTCGTTTTTAGCTGGGTGTAGTTTGAGTGTGGACACATCTTTAAACTAGGAGATACAGACTGCAGGAATCGATTGCTCAAAGGAAATCAGCTCGGTTCAGTTTAGCCTTGAAGCTTGATTAAGAATAATATCCACCCAAGGATATGAAACCATATGATGTCAGGGATTTTCCAATTGCTTATTAAACGTCCTTATCTTTTAACAATTTCATTTAGTCACAACATCATTCCAACATCGAGGTATTGTAAAATTCAAATCAGTCCCCTATCTCTGTGGCTGTAGGGAGGACCATGCTGGTGCCAAAGCAACAACAACAGAGACAGGCTGCGTTCCACTCTGGCATACCAGAGCCGCAGTGTGTACAACGGGATATTACTACACAAGTTCGGTCCTTACTGGTTATTGGAACAAAGCCAATAGTAACAAAATAGGCTGCTATTCATTGAATACTTCACTAACAAACTAAGCAAATATCTTCCATTCACAAGCCTGGGAATAGGTTCAATAAAAGGCTGATTACAGATTAGGAATTTCAATCAATAAATCAACCCTTTGTGAAACTAAACTGGGACTCTTGAATCGAGGCTGTAGAGTGGTGCACTCTGATGTAAAGTATTTCACAGGCGGGGGCACAAAAATGTCAGCGGTGACTCCAGTAATGAACGCGCTTCATTGACCATTCTGTGGCCCCGCGATCAAAACAAGCCGGCGGCAGAGCGTGGTGCACAGTGCCCCCTATAGACGACAAGAGGACATGCACCTAAATCTAACCAGGCCTAGATCAGCCTAAATCAAAACAAAGTCAAAACGCGAATAATAATCACTATTACTAGCTTCCCTTCACTTTGATGTTTTCTTAAATGTGAACTTTAGAGCAAAAAATCTTTCTTCAAATGTTTCAACATTCAATACAAAATAACTTTAAAGTATTGTTGAGTTTGTTTTGGCTTTCCTGATGTTTGTAAAGATTTCCACAGAAATAAGGTGTCCCTGTCTCTCCGTTTGTCTGTTCTAATGACTTGTGAATGAAGCTGGACTGAACACATCGACCAAGGGCTGGCCGCCTGCCCGGCAACACTCACCCTACAACCCTTCAGTACCACCGGAAATAACAGACAACAGTGAGGTGAAAAGAATGGAGAGAGAGAGAGAGAGAGAGAGAGAGAGAGAGAGAGAGAGAGAGAGAGAGAGAGAGAGAGAGAGAGAGAGAGAGAGAGAGAGAGAGAGAGAGAGAGAGAGAGAGAGAGAGAGAGAGAGAGAGATATTCCTAAAAGCAGCATGGCGGTTGAGACCAAGAGAGGTTCAGTGGGAGAGAGAAGAGCAACAAAGAGATACAGAGGAAGAGATAGACAGAGAGAAAGAAGAGAAACAAAGAGATACAGAGGAAGAGAGACAGAGGAAGACAGAGACAGTCAGAGAAACAAAGAGATACAGAGGAAGAGATACAGAGGAAGACAGAGACAGTCAGAGGAAGACAGAGACAGAGACAGAGACAGAGACAGAGACAGAGAGAGAGAGAGAGAGAGAGAGAATTCAGGGAAGGGGTTGATGGAGAAATGGACCAGAAGCTAATTGATGGTGTCCGGGCGTCCATTAATAGAGAACATTAACGGGTTGTACAGAGCGTGCTCCGTAGCGCCCGCTGCACTTCCCAGTAGAACCCCACTCAACGAGATGGAGCACCCCACCCCACCCCTACCACCACCCCCACCCCTTCCTGCTAAAAGCTCTGTGCACGAGGTAAAGACGCACGGACGCACTCTAAACCCGTCACTGTATGGCGCCATTTTTGTGTGTTTGGTTTTTATCCGTTAAGGATCACATCTCGGCGTGTGTTTATGTGAATGTGTGTGTGAGTGTGAGTGTGAGTGTGAGTGTGAGTGTGTGTGTGTGTGTGTGTGAGAGAGGGGCGGTGGGTCTTTTTTTGGGGGGGATGCAGAAAGCAATAAACACTGATGGAGTGACGGAGAGAGAAGCATAGTGAAAGCAAGAGAGAGATAGATGGATGGAAGGAGAAAGAGCGAATGGGGGAGGGGACAGTGTGACTAAAGTTGTAAGGGACCTGTTGGATCAGTATGCGCACACAGCCCCACACACACACACACAGCCCCACACACACACACACACACACACACACACACACACACACACACACACACACACACACACACACACACACACACACACACACACACACACACACACACACACACACACACACACACACACACACTCTCTCTGTAACTCATCATTCATCCAGTCTCCCTCTCTCCCTCCCGCTCTCAGTTTTCATCAGTTTAGGATCCAGAGTTTATGGGTGTGCGTTAGCGAGAGTGTGTGGGTGTGTTTTGTGCTGGGTGGGGGAGGGTAGGTTCTTAAAAAAGCCTGGCCTAATGGATGAGGGACGGTATGGGACCAGTGTGAGTGGGATGGATTGATTTATTCCAGTGGGGGGGTTTAACCTCCTGGAATTAAAACATGAATCATTTCACTCACAACTTGTTAGTGGCCAGGCCATCATAATGGAGGTGGAGCCCTACGGATTAACTAAACGAAAGCCCCGTACCCTCCGTCCCGGTGTTCTGGTGTTTTACTACAGCGCTGAGGGAGATGGCCATGATTAGGTTAAAGTGGGACATTATAACATACATCGATTTATTCTTTGTATTGCTGTTTGTACGAAAAGCCCAATATGAATGAGGTCTGATTGATTATACGAACGTGCTTAAAACATTTGTTGTTTTTTTTACCCTAGCACGTTTCTGTGTGACTCATAATATCCATTTACTAAATTAAAATGAAAACAAACAAACAAAACTGAAACTTTTCGACGCTTACATCATCGGGTCTAAGAAGCGGGCCAGACATCCAAGCCAATCAGATCTCTGAGAGTTACCATTAGTCAGACAGTAATCCCCCAGTGACCAATTAAAATGCTGAATGATCAATTCCCATCCCTACTCTGTTCTCTCCCGTCCTCATATCCTTTTTTACTCGTCTTTCCTTTCTCTCATGTACGATGAAAGCAAGAGGCGTGTTTCCAGCTTTAACAGAAAACCAGTGCAGGGCTTGATGTTGAGTGAATCAGGCAGGGGTGTAGATGGATAATAATAATTGGATTGGTGCTGGCCAATTACTGTTGGCCTGTGACCCCTTTTTAAAGTGAGCAATGTTTTTTAATCTGCTTCCACACACGCACATTGCTTTCACCAAAACAATATCAGCCCTTAAAAGTAGCAGTGTGTACGATCGACTCCTACCCCTCCTATCCGCTTATATTGGCGTATACACCGGCAAAAGTTGGGCAGGGTCCCAAAATAAATTTTCAGTACTCCTCCGTTGGGGTACCAAGCCGTCTGAAAGGCCGGCGAAAAGGTGGAGCTAACACTGCCGTCCGTTGATTGGTCGACGGAATAATCACTTCCATGCGACACGGGGATAAAAAACAAGGGGAGGGGGCGGAACTCACTTGATGGCGGCGCTGAGCAGGAAGTTGAGCTGCGGCATTACCAGGGCGTCAGGTGAAGATAGGTAGCGGTCGAACTGGACCTGTCGGCACGGAGAGGAGCGCAACACCACATCTGTATCATCGCGTATAGGGGGGACGGGCTGCTGGAAAGGGGCCCCAATCAATGTTTTCTCACACACACACACACACACACACACACACACACACACACACACACACACACACACACACACACACACACACACACACACACACACACACACACACACACACACACACACACACACACACACACACACACGATAGTCTATGCCGTCTATATTTATGAAATGTTCTGCGGTGAAATTGCGGGAGCTTGCAAAAATTGCGGGAACTTGCGGAAAAATGCGGGAACTAGCGGAAAATTCAGCTTTTCGATGACGTTCACGTCGCGTAATTACGTCACTTCGTAACGTTCCCATGGCAACGGGGGGAAACGGCTGCTCTTGTGTGAAGTAAACCCAACATTTTTCAACTTTCTGCTAAAGATACGTGTGACTTTTTGCGACGAAAATGCGGGGATTATGAAATCATGCAAGCCCCGCGTATTTTGCACGGAAATCGGCAATTTATGCCACAGCTAAGCTTACCATGGCTGCCTTCAGCGAGGAAGTGTCCATGCCGGGGAGAGTGGAGAGGGGACCCTGGGGGAGAGGAAGGGGAGAGAGAGAGAGAGCGTGGAAAGGGGAGAGAGATCATTAAGAGAGTGCATTGTACAGTGCATTGTACATTCTTCCCTGTTTTTGAACGCAGTCTCACTGGAGTACCTTTCACAGTATATTTGCCGTTGTCAATGTTTGACATTTATAACGTATTGCGTTTTTGGATCTTATTTTACGTCCGTTGGCGAGGAAAATGTATGTTTCTGTTCAAAAATTCATTCCGCATAATTGAAGTGAATTGAATTGAGAGATGGAAAGAAACAGAGGGAGAGAGCTGAAGAGACAATGTGACCGAGGTAGAGAGCGAGCCAGAGAGGGATATGGGGAGAGAGGAAAAAAGAACACGAGCCAAAATAAAGAAATAGAGCTCAGAAAAGAATAAGAGTAGATGTGTGTTCTAAAAGTGCATCTGAGGGTCGCCCTGGTGACAGGGGAACAATAGCGACTTGTCCGGGACCCCCAATGTGATTTTATTCCTGATTACAACCAACATTAGTGAATGATTTACGGTCTCGGCCCACGAGACTGGCACTCCAGTGGTCTGAATGCACAATCTAGAGCAGGCTGCAGTTCGATTGTGTGGAGATGATTCAAAGCATACAATTTTGATTGTATGCTGCGATAGAGCACTTTGGATAAGAGGGTCTAAGGTAAGCGTTTGTTGTATGGAATAATTGTTTAATAAATGGGGGACGGGGGGGGGTTATGCCATTTGCGGATCAATTATGGAGGACGAGACATTATTATCACTATAGAGTCTATGTCAAATCTTCAGCCACCACCACAACATACATGCTTAGCAACATCCAAGACAGCCTTAATAATACCTACACTCAAACACACGCAGGATTTTTATAGTCGTCACTCACAATTATTTTCATTGTGGATTCATATTTGGATTCATATTGATTTATGCATGATTTAACGGTGACCTTAACCCTTACACCTATGCTAATGCCATAAAATCATAATTTCATTATGATTTTAATATATATAACTGTTAATCAACTGTTCTTAATTGTAAGTTAATGCTTATTATTGCATTAACGAGCCTTACATAATAAATATTGTATAATAATTGAACTCCTGGGACTAATGTTATGAATGATGCTAAAAAATGCTACAAAAGTAGTACTTAGTTGAAACTGCAAGCACACAGTTTCTATTAGCTCTGCAATATCGTACGCTATGTCCCAAAAAGATCGAATCAATCTCTCCTCTACATACTCTCTTGTGCGTACAATTTAATAGGATTAGACTCTGTTAAAAGAGAGAAGCGATCATGTCTGAAGGGCTTGGTGGAGAGAATGTACCTTTGGAAAGTACAGAGCAGAACTCCAGAGAGTACGGCTAGTCTCACACAATAAAACACACACAGCAGGAGCCGTGTCGACCGTTATAAGAAGCGCTGATCGACCGCGACAAGACTGGTCGGTGGTCCGTCCCCCGTCTTGGCGCGGGTGTGCACATCAGTCCTTGGGCACTTGTGTGTGTTTTCCTACAATATTATTCTTGAAGTTTGTTTAAAAGTATGCGTGCACTGCACGTGTACGTGTGCATGCGTGTGTTTGTGTGTTTTTATAAAAAAAAGTGTTTGTGGCTGCGTGTGTGGGTGTGTGTAGGCGTGTTGCCTGATGCGTGTCATTTTTTTTACAGTGTGTGTGTGTGTGTGTGTGTGTGTGTGTGTGTGTGTGTGTGTGTGTGTGTGTGTGTGTGTGTGTGTGTGTTAGTAGCATATATGTGTGTGCTTGCCTGTTACCTGCTGTGTGCTTTGCTGCTGGACACAGCTATAGATGTAGTGTGTGTGTGTGTGTCTCTGTGTGTGTGTGTGTGTGTGTGTGTGTGTGTGTGTGTGTGTGTGTGTGTGTGTGTGTGTGTGTGTGTGTGTGTGTGTGTGTGTGTGTGTGTGTGTCTCCCTGTTACCTGCTGTGTGCTGTGCTGCTGGACACAGCTATAGATGTAGCTGAGTCCGGCTCTGATCAGCACAAAGGACGCCTGCTCGTTGATCAGGGTGTCCAGATGAGCCTCGATCTAGACGGAAGAAGCACACGTTGTCGTGAGCCACACCATCTATATACACCAAAAGGACACAGGCAATAATAGTGACACACACACGCACACACAGGTTATCAAATCGGGGGGGTGCGTGGTGAGCAGATGGTGCCTAATAGAGGGGTGCTATGGTAATTAAAGTTGAGTTGGACCCCACTAGTGCTAATAGAGCGGCTGCAGTGCTGTGGCAATTATTAAATCCGTGTCCTCCTCCACTAGGCTAGAAAGGATCTCTGGGAACACACGCGTTGTGTTCCAGAGACCCTTTCTTTGCCACAGCAATTTCATCTTTCTCTGAAAGGCCACTAAGAGTTCCCATGAAAGGAGGAAGAATAATTAACTCGGAGGGGGTATTGAGGGACACACAATGGCGCCCCCCCCCATGGGCGCACAATGCCATGATTTCAAATTAAGCTCTCATGTCATATTTTTTTTCGCAAACAATTTTCTAATTGAATTTGGCACGCTGTCCAGTGTGGGGTAAGCGCTAAAGACAGTATAATTGGATTTATTGAGAGAGAGAGAGAGAAGAGACACAGAGGGACAGAGAAAGAAAGAAAGAGAGAGAAAGAGATAGCAAGAAAATAGCCTTCGGCCGACTCAAATTGAATTGCACATACATATTGCAAATGACACAATAGAACATGTGAAATCCAACGTGACAGCTTCAGCCCACTACAACACGAGTGGCTATTGTGGTGAGATGGGAGACTCTCACCACACACACACACACACACACACACACACACACACACACACACACACACACACACACACACACACACACACACACACACACACACACACACACACACACACACACACACACACACACACACCAGACATCGGGTATCGAACTCAGAACCTTAGCCACGGCTAGAGCCACAACTACAGTTCAGAGACCCCCCCCCCCCCCCCCCCCTCCTACCTGGAACTCCAGCATCTCCAGCCTCTTGTCTGTGAACTCAAAGAGGGCCAGCGTGGTCTTCATGACGTACAGGGAGTTCACCATGTAGGTGGCCATGTCTGCCGTGCCCAGGTTACTGGCGGACACTGTGCACAGCTGGAGCAGGGGGTCCAGGATACAGGACAGCACCTGTGGGGGGGGGGGGGGGGGGGGGGGGGGGGGTAACGTTACACACACTGCCGCACTGTGCATCATGTTCGTTCGGCAGTGACATTTTGACGATTGAGCGACACCCAGGTTGGGTTTCGTTCCTTGGTTTTAAGCCGTTTTTTTTTGCGGTGGTTTCTTTGACTCTTTTCTGCTCTCTCTCTCTGGTAAGAGCTAAAGTCTTTCCTACAGCAGCGTTCAGGTGAGGATAGTCTCAACTATTTCCTATAAACAATATAGTCGTTCTGAGCTGATCCTTTTTTAACCAAAGTGACTTGGACTGAATTCACAATTTAGACATTAGGTCCTAAAGGGCAGGTGGTGTGTGGCCATTGGGGTGGGGGGGGGGGTGGGGGGTTACCTGAGCGAAGTCTGCCTGCCGTGCGTCCAGCGGCACCACGGAGGAGTCGTGGGAGGCCAGCACCTCCCGCAGCAGGGCCAGTGTCTGGGTGAGGGAGGAGGTGGGGCCCAGGTCGGGAGGGGGGAGCTCCACCTGGCCAGGTGAACACAGAGCGCCGCAGATAAACGGGACATTCGCGCTTCAGGATTGACAACAGGATGAAGTCAGGGCGAGATCGTCATGGTCGACGTTCTGGTGTATTTGTGGTGTGCACAGTAAGGGTGTTCATGGGCAATGCTGACAAGACTTTCAGTGCAATGAAGTCGACTGTTTAACGACGAGCTACATAGTAGAGTACAATACCAATGAAGCAATTGGAAATGTAAACAGTGGGGTAGGGAAATGGATCTGAAATGTTGAAATTGAATTGCATTTGATTCAGGAAAGGATTGCCCTGAAGCTACAGATGCATTGGTCTGTTTTTTCCTATAAAGACCCCTCCTGATACAGTTTTTCCCATTTTTATAAATTGAACAGCTTTAAATAATAATGTGATCGGTGTTAGAAATGAGATGCAGTAAAGATATACAACACTACACTAGCAAGCTAGAACGAAACTAAAGTACAGAGCAAGTAAGCAGCTCAGGCGGTGATCGGTCACAGAAAGAAAATCGCTACCGGTTAACCTTTAATGAGGCGCGCGTTGCACTGAACATGCTAGCTCCCACCACCCTCTCTCCGTCCCCCACACCTCTGAGACCTTGCGTTTCCAGAGAACTTCCCCTCTGAAGGCTGGGCATGGACGAGGCAGCCTATGGGCGCCTAATAGACACGATTAAGGGGAGGTTGTGTTCCTGGTGTTAACCTGTGCTTGAGGCGAATACCCCAAGGGTCTGAGATTTGATTAGCACCATGCTAAGCGGAGAAGGGATTTGATTATGGCAGCGCTAAGTCGATAACGTGTCACAGCTATTGATCGGGGTGGCAGCCAAGGCAACAAGTCAAAGAGAGGATGCTCGCTCGCTCGTGCTGTGGTTTATTTGGCGGTCAATTGAGAAACACGTGAGGAAAGGGCTGTGTTTTTGAGACAGGATGTGCAACGGCACCTCAGTGGTGGGCAGGGGAACAGTTTAACAGCTGAGAGCCTGAGAAGAATTGTTGTGGTGGCTGCTGTTGAAAGCTTTTTACAGTAATGGTTCCCCCATGTTATGAGTGTGGAGGGGTCAATGATGAAGGTCTGCCTCATCCTGTTTGACATTAATGAAGGAACGTGTGGACGGAAAAAACCTTTGGACTTAGTGTGTTCATGTTTACTAGTGTCTATAGTCCTCGATGCTAATGATGACAAATGCCAGGGTAGTGTGTGATCTGTTGTTTATATCCGTCTCTCAAATGAAGCTCTGATCTGGTTTCTTTGCTGTTATTTTGTATTGTTATTTTTATTTACACTATACCATAGTTAATCGATAGTATATTAAACTAGCATATATTTCAACAATTTCCCTTGCAGATATTTAAGCATCTGAACCAATAATGTATGAAATGCATACAGGTAAGGGGTAAAAAGAGAGGAGAATTTTTTTCAAAACAATTTGCTTTGAATATTTAATGATTCTTATTTATCAAGGAATCACGATCTACAGTCTGTTGAACTCCACTTTAAGCCTCATAAATGTACGGTTAAAAAAAAAAATCTCAAACCTGGAACCAGGAAACATTTATAGATATTTTGCAATTTGAAAACTAATTGCAAACTGCCCGTTGTTGGTGTGCAAAGAACATATGGGAATGGAATACTCAAACGATTTCTAGACATTACACTAAGTTTAGACAAAAATAAAGTAGGATTGGATTCAGAGATGAGCTCTAAGATTGTCGAACAAGATTAAGTTAGCAAGCTATTAGCAAGCTAATGTTTCAAGAAAGTTACTTTGTATACATAATGCCTGCCTAATGTGTATTTTTTTTAAATTATACATTATCATTAGAGCATTAGTAAGTCAAATCAGTGCCACAAGTTATTGACTGGAGTCCAAACATTGCAACAAACTAGAGTATCAGCAACACTAACACAGAGCGATCACATAACTAAAAAAAATCAGCCGATCAGGATTAGATCATTCATCAAGAATCTCAGCCCAGCAACTTCAACCTTTGTTTTATTGGATTTGGTTTGAATGAGAGTAGCAGAACAAAACTTTGTTGAGAAGTAACCCCCCCACCCCACTCATTAGAATCTACATGATCCAAATGAATGACCTACTTTGAAATTAAAACTGAATTTTGCCAAAAGGAGAGGCGTTTGCATCATATTTATACCCCGGTCTGTTGAAACATCCAAGAGTCTCGTACCTTGTCCATGAGTCTGCTGGCGTGGAGACTCAAGCTGTTGAAGAACATCTTCTTACTGAGGACGTTCATGTCTTCGATGGTGATGAGCAGAGTGGCCACCGAGGTTCCTATAATGGCACTGACACGAGACAAAAACATTTAGTATCACTATTAAGGCATTTAGACACTTTTATCCCAAGAGACTGCGAGATAAAAAAAAATGTCACTGAGGAGCAGGTAGGAAGCCAGACATTTCGTTCAAGGGACTGAAAGCACTGGTTAGGCTCCAGACATTGGGGGATCGAACCCCGGACCATTCAAGTCAAACTACGGCAGTTATTCTCTTGCGAGGTTGTAAATGTTTGTTTAGAATGATTCTTCCCTCTGGGAGTTTTCCCAGGTGGTCCAGAGCGGTGTGATGATGTGTGATTACGGAGCAATATCCATAAAGTAGACTTGAATCAAACTGAAGTAAGTAAAGGCAATGAGAACCCCAGTAGAGGACATACCTGATGGTGTGGTGGTAGAACTTAAGGAGGTTGGAGACTTTGTAGAGCAGGACAGCTCCAGGCTCCGCTACAATCACCTGCTCGATCCTCACCTGAGAGGGGGAACAAACCCAGAACAGGCCCATCAGAACCAGAGGGTATAGGATCTCATTGGAGGACAAAAACAAGGTGTTTATTTATTGATTACATATACCTTATATATTACTAATAATCGTCAAAGCTGTGATCCAAAGCGACTAACAATAATTGTCTTTAACACAAAGACTAAGCAATGTGTTATATTACATATACTTTATTATATACCATTATTATGTAGTTGTTTGGCAGACACTTAATATATATAAAAACATAAATATACATACATATAAATATCAATATATTGCACATTTTGCATACAACATGTACCCAGTGTTGCCCATGCTAGTAGGCCAGCGTAGAGTCTATAACCACCAAAAACCCTGCATTACCATTTGAGAAAGGGTTTCAAAAGGGGTTTGAACTTTGACCCCTCACCTTTAGCGGGCGGCAGACCCCTTCGGTGATGTGCCCCACCACCTCCTGCATGTTCTCCTCCACGCCTGAGGGGAGGAGAGGGGGGGGAAATCACTCCATCAATATAGAGTTATGAATGAATGAATGATCTTTATTGTCAAAGTACAGGTACAGGTACAGGTAAATCGAAATTTATGGGGGACTTGCAAACAGCACAGCATAGATAGTGCACGGTTCAGGGGAAAAGCCAATAGACAGGGATATACAAAATGAAAGGGACAACGTCTCTCTAGTGTGGTTGTATTAGAGTCCGGCTATCGTTAAGGGATGGGGGAGCGTCTCTTGGGCGAGTATACACCGCGAGACAAACAGGACTTTTACCGGTGATCAAGACTTAAGTTCCCTGTGTCACATCGCTCCTATTCAGAATGGGAAAATCCGATATCTTTCTAATGTAATAAAAATTACCTTAAACCCACCCCGTCAGCTACCACTACAAAAAAAGATACGTGGGAAACACTGTAAAACAACATTATGAAGACATTTAACATGCTGATAAGTTACAATTGCATATTATTTCATCTGACCAGGGATTGTACAGCTGTTCAGGGAGGCTTCTCATCCAACGGTAACTTCCACTCGTCTGTGTACACGATGAGTCACATCAGACGGACTTTCCCCAGTGTGAGGAGAACAACTCCTTTGTTTCCCACGCTACTTCACTCATCAAACTACGTATTTGGTAATTGTTTTGATTGAGTGACCCCTAGTGGCAGAAATCACATACGATACCTTTAAGGAGCAGGTAGGGGGATAGGCCAGGGCTCAACCATGCTGACAGGTTCAGACTACAGACGTCAGAAGCCACGACCTTTTGTCTGGGAGTCAAACACCCTAACCACGAGTTCTGCTCATAACACATCGTACATATTAATCTTATTTGGGTGTCTCTTTCCTCCACATGTAAACCTGACTAAAAGTCTATTAGGGTCTACCATGTGTTATGAGCTCGTATGAAAGGCCATACTCAGAAGCCCCTATCCTAAACGACTGACTGCGACAGTGAATTCAGACAGGTCAGTAAGGAGCAGGTAGGGGTGAGGGCCTCTGAGCTCCAGGACGACTGGAGGTGGACGGTGGACGGTGGGCATTGGGGTACCTCGCACAGTGACCTGCTTCAGGAGGGCGTCCAGATGCTCCTTCTCAGAGGCGGTGGCCTGGTGCAGCCAGGCAAGCATGTCTCCCACATACCTGGAAACCAACACCACAGATATATCCAGGCTGGGGTCAGGTGAGGACGCACAAGTAAACCGTAGAGACAGACGCATACCGAATATACACACACACACACACACACACACACACACACACACACACACACACACACACACACACACACACACACACACACACACACACACACACACACACACACACACACACACAAACAAGCCCCCACATAAATACATACACCTAGCAACCATTTACAATTACATTTAGGGCATTTAGCAGACGCTTTTATCCAAAGCGACTTACAATACGAATATTTGTCATAAGAAGTGAAACAATATATCGGTACAGTAAAATGGTTCATAGAGCCAAGTGCAAGTACTAACAATCTCTAGGCTAACCCATTCCCAGTGTACAGGAATGCTAGCAGCTACTGCAGACTTTACACAATTAAGTACTATGAATAAGTGCAATGTAGATTAAGTGCGTACATTAAGTGCCAGGACGTGCAACATACAATGGTGGCCGGAAGGGGCTGGGTGGCTATGCAGAGTCGAGGTGAACTCTGAACAGGTGAGTTTTGAGTCTTTTGCGGAAGCTGGTGAGCGACTCTGCGATCCTGACATCGGAGGGAAGCTCGTTCCACCACTGAGGTCCCAAAACAGAGAAAAGTTGTGACTTTGTCGATCGACCTTTGCTTGCGCTTAGCGATGGCGGTTCCAGACGTCCAGCTGAGGTGGTCGAGCGGAGGGATCGAGCTGGGGTGTGTGACTTTACCAACGCTTGGAGGTAGGCAGGGGCAGTTCCATCGACTGCCTTGTATGCCGGTACCATCGTCTTGGATCTGATGCGAGCTACTTCAGGGAGCCAGTGGAGGTCCCGGAAGAGGGGGGGTCACGTGGGAGAGCTTCGGTAGGTTGTACGCGAGGCGCACTGCCGCATTCTGGTTGCGCTGCAAAGGTTTAATGGCAGAGGGGGAGTGCAGCCAGGAGCGAGTTGCGGCAGTCGAGGCGGGAGATGACCAGGGATTGGACTAGAAGCTGAGCTGCTTCCCTTGCGAGGAAAGGCCGGATCCTAGCAACCCACGCATATAGAAGCACGCCTAGACACACACACCCACACAATTACAGAAAAAAACACCCACTCACAAAAACAAAACCCTAACACATACAACTATGCACTCGCATGCATAAAAACAAGATCACATGCATAAACAGATACAACCCACAACCAACCATGTGCGTATATGAAGCGCCACTCACATTACCAACTACGTACACAGACACATCCACACAAACATAGACAAACACGCATGAACCCTATTGCGTAAATCGGCATATGTAGAAACACACAGATACTGTTACGGGATTGTGCCATTGTAAAAAAACAATGTTAACCTGAACTAAAGTGGGTTTGTCATTGCATGTGTGTGTGTCTCTATGTCTATTTGTGTGCGAGTCAATGCAAATGTCAATGTGTGTTTATATGTGTCTCTAGGTTAATATTGGTCTGTATGTGTGTTTATGCATGTCTGTCTGTGTGTGTGTGTGTGTGTGTGTGTGTGTGCGCTTGTGTTTTTATCTAAGTCTGCATGCGAGTGCCTGTGTGTGCGTGTGCGTGCACGGCGTGCCGCGTGTCTGCGTGCGTGCTTGTGTGCTTGTGTATGCGTGCGAGAGGCCTGTCTGAGGTGTGGTGCGTTCGTGTGTGTGAGAGAGGTGTGTGCTGTGTTTGGGTGTGGTGTGTTCACCTGTGCGTGTGTGTGTGTATATGTGTGTAGTGTGTATGTCCGTGTGTGCTAGATTTCTGAGAACCTCTGATGAGGTCCATAAAAGGGCAGCCATTCTAAGAAGAGCTCTTTTTCTCTCTATAGCTCCATGGGAGATAGAGAAGGAAATAAAGAAAAAAGAAAACACTTGATGGAAACAATAAAAAATAAAAAACTAACTGTGACTAGGACACCTGACGACCGTACATGGCAGAGTTACTATTTAGTCATTTAGCTGACACTATTATTCAAAGTGGCTTTTAGTGAATATATGACCAAAGGCAGAACTTGTACGTTACCATACATGTCTGAACATGTTACTATATATGGCTGTTCCTGCTAAATCAACATCAATGGCAGAGCTATTATATATGACCATATATGGCACTACCTGTGTCTTTCTGCCAACCATAGATAGATAGATAGATAAATACTTTAATAATCCCAGAGGGAAATTATTTAAGGAAGGAATTGGGTTAAGTCATTTGGTACTTTGCCCTAGGTGTAATCATCCAGTATGACATTTGACATGTATGATAGATTTAAAGACCATCAAATAAAATAAACATGCAGGTTTTTCATCCATCCAAACTCCAATACTGAAGACCCCACAGCCTGTGAGTGACATTTGAAAATTGTTTTAAAAAATGCTGCATTCAAATATTCGAATATTGCAGTTTTGATCGAAAAGGGATATAAATAAAGGTAGATGATGATGCGTGCGTGGGGGGGTACCTCATGGGGTCGTGGGAGTGCATCTCGATGGGGCGCGGAGTGCCCCCCGGACCTCCCCGCGTGAGGGCATCGATGAACCCCCGTACCACCGCAGCCCTGCGGGCTGTCCCAAACTCATCGAGGGTGTACCTGCGGAGAACACCACAGAAGAAGAGGACGGGTGGATGCAAAGGCACGGAGACACAACCACAACACGTGGAGAGACAACTGGCTGTTTTCAGCAGCCGGCCATCATGTGGAGGTGAGGGAGTAGGGACGAGAGCAGGGGATAGGAGAGAAGGGGGAGGAGTGAAGAGCAGAGGAGAGAATGGAGAAAAAGGCTGGCAAGGGTGGGAGAGGAGAGGGGAGGAGATGGGAGGAGGGGTGAGGCCTATGGTGGCGCTGAGGAGGGGTGAGAGATGAGGAGAGGGGAGGAGATGGGAGGAGTAGAGAGGAGATTCGGTGAGGGGGAGAGGACAAAAGAGACGAGAGGAGAGGAAAGGAGAAAGGGGAGGAGGAGAGGCGAAAAGAGACGAGAGGAGAGGAAAGGAGAAAGGGGAGGAGGAGAGGCGAAAAGAGACGAGAAGAGGAAAGGAGGAGAGGCGAAAAGAGACGAGAGTGGAGAGGAGAGGAGAGGAGAGACGAGAGGAGAGGGGAGGAGAGGAGGAGGGAGGAGGAGAAGAAGGGCAGAGAGGAAAGGAGAGGAGAAGGTGGGGTGAGGACATGGTGTGGTCGCCTCTTGAGGAGGAAAGGGAGTCTCCAGGAGTTTGTTTTGGTCTCTTGGCGGTGGGGAGGCGGGCAGCAGACTAAACAGTCAGGGAGTGTGGAACTTTCACGGCGTAGAAAGATTTGTGTTGCCATCTCTTCAGCCTCAACATCCTCCAACCAACCAGAACCGCACCCAACCCCACCACCGCCAACTAACAAACCCCACCACACAAGCCCTTTCCGCTCGCTTGCTCTGGCCTTGACTACAGGGGATTCTGGGACAAACGACAGGTGCATTTACAAGTACGTGGGAGAGAGGGGAAATGGAGGTAGGGAGGGAGAGGAGGGGGAGGTGGAGTGGGTTGAAGGAGGGGACAGGAGGTGAGGGGGTGACATGAGGGGAAGAGAGGCAGGGTGGGAGGGAGGGTGGGAGGGAGGGGAAAGGAGTGTTGTGAGCCACAGAACACAACATCTTACGGTGAGAAGAGGCTGTGTGGAAACTGTGGGGGTAACTTAGGGTCGGAGGCTTTGTTTGTGAAAAGTTTATTTATTACCAGAAGACCTTTTGGGGCCGTGAGTCACGTTGATTCACACGGCCATCTTAAAGGCTCAATGCTACCGCCAATAGTCAGGCGCCGGTCACTCATTGTAGAGAGGTTTTGTAGAGCTTTTAAAACATATTCATTAACTATGTATTTGGCAAGGCAGTAAACCATTGTGTGCCGATTACACAATAAGATGTAATCAAATGAATGAATGGAATAATAATCTCGTCACTGGCTTGCGATTGTAATTCAGGGGGGGTAGGTGATGTACGAAGAGGAAGACTGAAAAATAATAATAATAATAATAATAATAATAAGGGCCGTCCTTATTATTATATTCCATTAGCTGAGGAAAGGGAGAGAGGGTGAAGAGAAGAGAGGGTTGATGAGGGTGAAGGGACGCAGGAAGGGAGCAACCCAACGAAAATAGCATAACATAATGGGAATGATAATGATGTTTTGGAAATTAAATGAAGAAATAAAGCAAGGAGTCGCGAAAGCCATCAATAATATTTTAAGCCGAAATAAGTGTCCGATGTTGCCTCTCACTAGAGAGCTGAACACATATTTGTTTTTATTCAAAGGTATAATTTCTTTAACCATCAATTGTTGATCGTTTCCCATTTTAGATACTAAACATATGCCGACCGATAATCACAGGTAAGAGTAACTAGTGAAATACGGTGTCTGTGAGTACGTGCATGTCAGTCAGTGAGTGAGCATTACTTGTAGAGCACAGGTCTGTCTTGTAGAGCCTCCATGGCCTGGCTTAGTACAGGACTGATGTCACAGCTCTCCTGAGTCAGCCCTCTGCACTCATCTACACACACACACACACACACACACACACACACACACACACACACACACACACACACACACACACACACACACACACACACACACACACACACACACACACACACACACACACGTGTCAAATGATGAGGAACGTAGGCATGCCATATCATATTATGTCTGACAAGAAATAATTGCATAAAGATTGTGGCCATCATGCCCGTAACCTGCTGTGACACACAGAGAACCTCTAATCTGCTGGACTTTTCACCGGTGAATCATAGACTCGTGTTACGTAGATCAGCATGCAAGTAGGAAGGTATTCCGAAGAGAGGGAGAGACTGCTCCTCCTGGTAATACTGTCAGCTGTGCACAAGTGTGAGGAGGTGGACGTGCAGGGCAGCCCTTTCATAAGGTTCAAGGTCTCTTTTAGCTCCACACAACAACCCCAGTATATTGAAACCATGGGACAGGGGCAATTATTTGGCCTTCGTCCCGTTCGTTAATAATATCCAATCGTAATGATGGATATGATTAAAAAACGGGACAAAGGACAAAAATTGCCCCCTGTCCCCCTCTCTCCCTCCTCCCTTTCCCTCCCTAGTCCCTTTCGCTCCCTCCCTCCTTCCTTTTCTCCCCTCCGTCCTTTCCCTCTCTCCACCCTCAGCCTCTCCCCATCTAACCTCACCTCCACCCTTTACCTCACCTCCACCCTCCCTCCCTCCCTCCCCTCTACCCACCCTCCCTCCCACCATCACCTCCACACAATCCTCCGTCTCCCCCCCCCCCCCCTACCGTCCTCCGTCTCCCTCCCCCCCCCCCCCCCGTCCTCCCGTCCTTCCGTTGACGTCCCACAACGAGGGCGCAGCATGAACCACCCCCGCGGCGGCCCTCTTGGCCGGCGTCCGTCTCGGCTCTACTCACTCTGTGCCCAGCGGTAGAGCTGCTCGTAGGACGTCTCCTGTAGCACCGCCATCTGCTCCATGATCTCCAGCCTGAGGAGACAGGCAGGGAGAGGGTGAGAGAGAGAGAGAGAGAGAGAGAGAGAGAGAGAGAGAGAGAGAGAGAGAGAGAGAGAGAGAGAGAGAGAGAGAGAGAGAGAGAGAGCACCTCAGCCCTCGCAGGTCACATGGACCTCTCCGAAAACGACACGCCGTGGCCAACGGACGGCCCTCTTTGTCCTCCTGGCCCATCCTGCTTTCTGTTGCTTTCATGGTTTAGTATTAGAGGAGGTTTGCATTATATGGGTCCCTTGGTACGACTTCACATAACCTTCACATTATTAAGATCACCAGTGCTTTGATTTGTCTCTTTGAAGTATGAACATAATCGTGAAGTACTGGTGTAGATTTAGTGACAATTTGTATTTAAATATATATATATATTTATTTTTTAAACAGACGTGTTTATCCAGATGTCGACTGGTATAAAGTGGCAAGTTAAAAAGTGGCAAGTTATAAAGTGTTATGAACGGCTCATCTCGTACCCTGCAGTTTGCTGATTGGTCCTCAAGAGAACCTTGACGTCCTCATGGATCTGCTTCACACGGGTCAGAGCTCGGAAGAACTCCTGGGTCAACAGAACGGGTCACAACGTCACACTTTGCGACCTGCTGACAAGACAGTGTGACCTCGATGCACACAAGTGGGGTCAACATGCAGTTCTAGTACAAAGATACAAGAACCAAGCAATGATTGGAGGGGCCGAAAACAGGGATGAACAGAGATGTTTTTCACCACCGAAAATAAATTAAGTCTATAAAGTGGATGAACATGAAAATTGCTGTATTATGGGCTTGGGTAGGGCTGGGCGATTCATCAAATTAACCGCGATTTCCATTTTAGCGTCAAACGATCACAAAACTAATATTATCGAATTTTCGTTCATTTATTTTTTTTCTCAAATGTTTTATAGAAAGTGCAGAACAGCTGGATACATATCTGTACATTATTTTAGATTTGAACATTTTCTTTTTGACAATTTTGTGTATTTTTTTTAAAGGTGAAATTTCAAAGTTCTCAGTTACAAAGTGTTGTAACAAAGTGTCAAAAATAATCGTTAGAATAATCGTGATTTCAATATTGACCAAAATAAGCGTGATTATGATTTTTTTTCCATAATCGAGCAGCCCGACACTTGGGTGCATGTCTCGAGGGGTGTGGTCAGGGCGTCGGAGCAGAAGCCCTTCCTCACCTCTGTGATGGGGCTGTCCCTGGCCCCACGCAGGGCAGCCATCTCCTGCCCGCTCAGCTGGAACTTGGTCAGGAAGGCCTGGGCCACCTGTGCCCTCACCTCCAGACGATGGCTGCAACGCAGAGGAACACCCATCACTCATCCATCGGCTTCATCTGCACATCCTTCACTCGTTCATCCGTTTACAAGGCATTCCTTCATTTATTCCTCCGTAGATAGGGAGCCCTTCACTCATTCCTCTGTTTACAAGGGAGTACTTCACTCAGTCATTTAGTTATCCCTCACTCATGTTTATAGGCAATCCTTCACCCATTCATCTGATTAAAGGCAATACAGTTAAGGTTTATTGCTGATTATAGGTATCCTATCCTTGGTAGAGAACTTTATAGACAATTCATTGTATGAGCATAATCTCTTGTTATAACATTCCAAGCATGCAGTTTATTACTCGATAAACAAAAAGGCAAAGTGTGCAAGAACCTTACACACACAACCAAATGCATCATGAGTCTGGGTTGCTTGTGTGTAATGGTGTAATGTCCAACAACATGCTGCAGGTGGCAGCAAACCTCCTCGTAACTTGTCTGCTTGAGTATAGAATAGTATAACGTCCACTGAAACTCACTGAACCCTTACGAACTGAGGTCAAAAAAAAGAAGAAAAACTGAAATTAAATAAAGACAGAGGAAATCAGTCAGACCTGGAGCCTGTTCCTATCGGTAACACCCGAGAGATAGCTATCTGTGTCACAGCTTCCCGACACAATGGTCACCATAGTTACCACCATGCTCACACAGGGGCCTTGTGTCAGGGGATAGGCGGCTAACAGAGAGCGAGAGAGGAATCTCTTCCCCTTGCCAACTCATCCGTATAGTCTCTCGCCCGCCCTCCCGGGATGGGCTCGCATGTTGTTTAAGCTTACCTCCCTTGAACTTGGAACAGTGAGCCAGTACGGGTTGAGTATGAATTTCGGGCTTTTCTGTATTTGAAGTGAAACCAAACCTCTCTTTGTGTCTGTTAATGGGATCATTTATGATGGGTCTTTTTTTATATTGGTTTTTGAGGTCAAGTGTGAAATATACAGGCCTCAGTTTCAGAAAATCTTTTCAGAAAAATAAATGTCCAAAGTAGACTGTTTCCTAGAATAACATTTTTTGAGCGACAGCAAGAATGACAATTTTGTCAACAAACAGAGTGCATCAATCAATCAACCTTTATTTAAATCGGGCTTGACAAGGAAAACAACAGTCAAGTCAAATGTGTCCATATTATATTAATTTAGAGGAAGATGTCAGTCAGCCTTTCACTATTTAAAAATAGTTACAGTGTCCTCAGTTTGAGCAACGTCTTCATACTCGCTCACATGACAGTTCTTTTATGCATTACATAACAGACCTTTCCTACTTGACTTTAAATCACATCTTAGCCCCAGGATGAATACACCTGTACATGTGTCTGTGTGTGTTTGTGTGTGTGTGTGTGTGTGTAAGCAGAACAGCCAAAGCAGTGGGTTATCTTCCTTTCTTAAGGGCTGTCACGACTACATACATTCTTCAAGTGTGTATCATCACAAATTCTGAAGGCACAGCCAACTCCACATACTAACCACAAGGTAGGGAGCTCTGTCGGAGCCCGTTCCCTGAAGGAGAACTCCTCCATTCCTAAGTTCACACATGGAGTTGTTCAGCAGATGCTTTGATTCAAAGGCTCTTGGAGAGGCTGAGAACAATCACAGCAGACAATCCGTATCAAGGGGCGCTACAAGAAAGTGCTGCAAAACTTCTAGTTTCAAAAACTGCACAGAATGCAGAGGACCGATAGGAGTCTGTGAGAAATATACCGAAACAGAGGGATCAAGGACCTTGTTAATAGGGAACATTATCCTGCTTATAAAAAGTATTCGTACGAAAGCAATCAGCAATTGGGTTCAAAATCAAAAAAAAAAAAATATCCGTTCCACTAAAAGAAAGTCAGTTCAATTCTATGCTTGGATATAACATCCACAGCAACAGTCTGTTATTCACAACAAACGGTGTACTTTTCAGAAAACAACCGTCCGTAGAATAGTGCAATTGACCATCACAACGGCCTATTTAACAACCCTAGTGGAGGTGGTTTCAAGTGCATCGCAGTGGGAGTTTGTGGATCAAAGTCAGATATGCTCTGAATTCAACACGAGTGTGAAAACAAAGAGCCCCGGTGGTTTGAAGGGCGGTGCTGACGGCTGCATTGGGTTTCTGACAGCGAGCCAAGCCCGGGGTGAAAGCCCCCACTCTAAGCACCTCTTACAGAGAACCTTACCCCGCTAAGCCCCCCGCTGTAGGGAGACCCAGCGGGCGTGTACTACTGCACACGCGCAGGCACTGCCTTTTTTATTTTTTGTGTGCAACCAACCGCAAAAAAAAAACCTGCAGTTCTATCAAAGTCAGACTTGGATACTAGAACACTCTATGACACAATCGAACGCTATAAAGAATGAAAAACCATGTAATCATCTCGACAGCTGCCGGGATACGCCACCTGACCTGAAATTAACCGTTGACAAATAAGCTCCTTCTTCAAACACAGAACATACATTTTCAATCTTTAAAGAGGGGAAAATTATAGCAACAAAAACGCTAAATAGACGTGGCAAATGACAAGGTATACCATCTCCGTGAAGCCTTATCACACCGTACCGCGCCATGTCACTGGGGTGACTCAACAGTTAAAGCCTCGTGGAGCGGATCGCCTGCTCTTGCCTGGGACGAGGAGGTGGAATAGAGGTCTTTGCGGGCTGAAAGCCAAGCGACCTGCACCTCCTCTGATGGCAGGGTTAAAACCCATTTGGGGGGTGGGGTGGGGGTGGGGTGGGGGGGGGGGGGGGGGGGGGCGGTTAACCACTGAGGCGAGGGGGAGCATTCGTTTTGCCGTGCGCTGATGACCCCCGCGCACATTGGGGGGCCTCGTCAAATTCACGTGCACGCTCTCATATTCACATTGTCATAGGCACACACACACTCGTGTATTCACGTGCGTGACCTCATTAAAAGCCGTTCAGGGCCTCATGACCGTCCAGTGTCACTTCACACCGCGGGGCAGGGTTCTCCGCCAGCGGTCCATGTAGCCCCGCTGCTACGCCTATAGCCGGGGTGAAAATGAACATGTCCAACACTGTATGATATCAACTGGTGGCCATTCTGTCGTTCAGCAGACGGAGCTTTTATCTGAAGCGACCTGCGTTGAATTTTGATAGCCGTCATGTAAGAGAAGGTAGGTTTTAGGAGGCTTCTTCTGACTCAGGGCTGTCTGGGACTGTCGGCTTTGGGGATCAAACCCAGAACATTTTGACCGGGACTCACAGCCCCTGGCCGCCACACTGTCCATTCGGCATTTAGTAAGAGAAACATTTTGCACTTTTAGGCAGAAGATAAATAAATCCTGCAAAAATTAGTGGCCACTTCATATGACATTGACATTTCTAGAGGGAAGGGGGAGTACAGCTCTCAACAATGTTTGGTTTGATCAACGCCGTTTAGCCACAGGTGATTAGTCTAAACCAACCGCAAAGACCCCTTTGGGCAAGACGGCCAGCGAGGCTGTGTTCTCTGCGTGTCTTACAGCGGTTCAGAGGCGTCTGGACTTGTCTCGAGCACAACGACACGGCACACGGCGCAGGTGGGTTAGCAAACCGTTAAATCACAGAACAACACACAACACTTATTGAGCTCTAAGTGACAGCTTCTTTCGGCGTCCCCTCTTTCAGGCCTGTCTCGACCCGTTGTGGGATCAAGGGGAGGCGCGGCCACGTCTCCAACGAGGTGGTCAAAGAGGGTTCCCCTTGTACCATAGCTTCCGCTGGCTTTTCAGTTGCGCGTTGAAAGAATGAAAAAAAAAAAAAACGTGTGAGGGCTGTTTGTTCGATTTTCTGTTCATTTTTTTTTTTGTTTCCGTTTCATTTAGAAAGCTGACAAAAGGCCCTCCCGTGCCACCGAGAGATAAGAGAGCAAACAGGAGGGCAGGAGTAAGCACACAAGGCCCTGTGTTTGTCTGCCTTTGGAAAGTGTGCACACAGCTGTTTTCCCCATCACATCGAGGCCCTGTGAGCTGCACTAATTAGCAAGTGTTGCTACCGGAGGTTATGCTACGAGTGGGACTGTGTCAGACTGAGAGAGAGAGACAGGGAACACCAAAAGGCAAAGACTTGTGTTTCCTTTATTAATGAGTCAAATTTTTTACATATAATTCTATTTAAATGTAAAGATCGAATTGATGAATTTTTATTTCAAGGTGTGTTTCCAACTGCAATAATCTACAGCGCATACAGTATATTTGCACAGCTTGGAACTATCCTCTCAAATGTAAGTCAAGATTGAATTGATAAATCCCAGATGGGAAATCAGGGATCATTTCCTCGACTTGCAAAAATCCAAAGAAGAAAAGTTCAGATGTATTGCTTGATTGCACATTGAATATGATACATCCACTAGGCTTCCACTTCAATATACACACACCTATCAGGAGAACCAAACTCTGGCTCCATCTGGCCAGGGGTCAGCCCCACTCCATAAAACTACAATGTCCCACAGTCAGACAGATGGTGCCTGCAAGACTGACGGTCCCCACGAGACCATTACAAAAAGAGAGTGTGTGTGTGTGTGTGTGTGTGTGTGTGTGTGTGTGTGTGTGTGTGTGTGTGTGTGTGTGTGTGTGTGTGTGTGTGTGTGTGTGTGTGTCCCAGGTACAGTCTTCCTAATACTTATGTTGAGTGTCCCAGTGTGTGTTTAGTGTTCCAGTCTGTTGCCTATTAGCCATGTTTCATGTTCCGCAGTGTGCCTCGATGTCTGAAAGTCCCCCACCCCACCCAAACCCAGCTGGCCTTTACTCCTGTTGTGTCACGCCATGATCAGGGTGGGGGGTCCCTCTCGCACTGCTCTCGAGCACAGCGCACACAGACGACAGCGCGTGTCAGGTGGCCACATTAGACCCAACGTTGAGGGAAGTGTTTAAAACAAGAAAATGTAATTAAACACGAGCCTGTGAGTGCTCACTGAATGCTGATTGTCCAATCACAGGGCTGAATGCCCACGGCACACTGCGTCCTTTTGCATCAACGTAACTGGAGTAAAAATTGTATCCTGCCCCTTTTGTGGTGCTACAGGTCAACGTCCCCGACACGATCCGTCCCATGATGCTTTGCGGCATGCGTCGGGGCCTCCAGTTCACTTCATAGTCAGCGGGGAGGGGCGTTGCTTCGCTCCGTCTGCAGCGTCCTGTGGGGCGGGGGGGCGGTCGGGCGGACTACGGAGCAGCCAGCTGCAGCCTTCCAGCTGCTAGCAACGCCCCAAGCGTGCCAGAAACTCGTGCTCTCTCGCTCTGGCCGCGCGCCACACCAACCAGGCGCAAGGTGAACCAATATCACTTGTCTTGGCTGGCAAGAGAGTGGCTACACACAGACTGTTGACATCGCTATTGATGTGGCCTCACTGTAAACACACTCATGTAGATTGATTATTAATTTATTCTGTTGGCCAGCAACGTACCGATTACCATCGACACATTTGCACATATTTGCGAGAGGGAGGGAGAGACCGAGATAGAGGCAGAGACGCAGAGAGAGAGAAAGGTAAATCCATCAAAGGGGGCAAATGGGGCAAATCCATCAAGAGTTCTTAAAGGGCTGTTCCCCATCTATGCTTGCGCTCTAGCTCCAGGGCTAATGCGTCAGGGCGCACGTGAATATAGAACATCAGCATGTTACACTCTCCTCACTCCAAACCTCACTGAGAGCGGGAGATAGAGGACGTAACAGTCTCTCTCTCCACCAGGCCGACCTGCTCATGCACTGATGTATGGAGAGCCAGGAAACCAGTGGCGCGTGCACCACCGCTGAATAAAGAACGGGGAGGGAAGCAGAGCCACGTTGAGCCGCCGTCTCCCTCTGAATAACTCTGCTCGATGGCTGGACCCAAACACAGTCGGGCTGCACAATTGCATATTAATCGAAATCTAGATTTGGCCCCTGCAATCAGCTAATTGGGAAAGTGAGCAATTCATGTTTTACTAATTGTATTTGTAATGTAACAAGATAAATAAATAGGATTTTGTACACCAGTTACATTAAAATAAAAGTACAAACTGTTTCCACTCTGCAACTGCTTTATTATTAATGTATTTATTTGCCGTACGAACCATGTTAATCTGTCTATCACAATATCGGGCAAAACGAAAGTATAATGTGGTTCATACCCAAAGCCCCTGACCATCCAACTATGACCCTGAGTAGACTGTTGTCTGGCTTCTCTGAGCACGATCTCTGCACGCTGTGCTATAGATGAGCGCCAACACAGCCCACAGTCAATACAGATAAACACTGCTGGTTAGCATAGCAGTTAGCATGCTCATGTAGCACAACATGCTAACAGCTGTTCTACATCTTTGGATCCCATAGCTCATTCATTCATAGCCATTCCCATTACTACGTACTATTTCTTATTTATTTTGTCATTGCCGCTTTTATCCGAAGCGCTCAGGGCATGGCAGAACCAAGAACCAAAAACCTTTGAGCTCTAATGCAGAACATTTCTGCCTAGTATGAAACACTGTAACCACTGCACTATCCTGCCCAAAATTGAGGATTAAATAAGGATTATGCAAATAACCATATTTTAATGCTTTTTCTCTGGAAATAAAAATGCAGCATGCTAAGGAATATATCAATATGACTACTTCTTAGCCTGTACACTACAATGTACTTGTACCAATGGGTGATTGAAACCATTTTAAAACACTGAACATTGCAAAAACTTTGCAGACCAACATAACTAGGCCTTACGCAATATGCATTTTACAGAATACATTGCATTGTTATCAATAACTTAAAGAAATTCAGGATGGCTTGTATATCAGCAACCCGCATTACGTTATAACAGCCTTGCTATATCACACTAATTCGTTCTCGTCGAGCCAAAAAGCAATATGGGTCTTTGAAAAGTCTTCGATGATTTCAATGTTTTTGCTGATAACAGAAAGAAGAAGAAAAACTCACTTTTCCCCCTGGAGTTTGTTTGTCTTTACTATCAGGTCCTGGGTCTGCTCTTTAGCTGCCTGTTTAAAGGAAAAAGCATTTTTAAAGCATATAAAGCATTTAACAACAAAAGAATAAGCCTAGTGCTTCATTCGAATACTGAATTTTAATATGTGGAACTAAATTGCTGAGATTCAAACTATTACTCTTATAACTTATAATTTAGCATTCACATTTATCCAAAGTGACCTACAGTGAATTAAGAACCATGTTATGGAGCAGCAGGTAAGAGGCACCTTGCTCAGGGACACCTACAGCTTGGGCAGGCAGCTGACTTCTTGCGCATTAAAAAGGTCGGCAAGGTCGCAAGAACAAAATGACTTAAAAAGGTGGAGAAAACAAACAAGCGCACGGACCACGCACTCCTGTAACCTCCGACATTTTGTAACTTGCTGAAATCTCTTCCGGTGACAGCAATGCGAGCGCTGTGTGTGACTGGTGTGACATTCAAGGTCGGGCTTCATTTATTTTGTTTGATTGTTCTTTAAAGTTAGCTAAAGCTCCTTTAATGCTGTAAATATAAAGTCTGTTACCTTGAGCCTGCTGGTCATCTCTTCACAACAGGTGCTCATCGCGTGGACGTCCTCATTAACACTCTCCAGCTCCTGAAGCAGAGACACAATGGGTAACACAAAGCTTTAAGATGATAATGTGCACTACAATGACCTACTCTTTTCACATTATAGTGTTGCCCAATATAAAGAAATAATGTTCCCCCCCCCCAAATACCGATATTGGATGTAAAACTATTCCGATGGCATTTCTTATCTGCCAATAAACTTATATATGTGTAACGGTATGTATAGGTATTTCGCTTCAAGCAGTAAAAGGAAAACCATGTTTTAACAAAACCCTGCTTTATTGAACACAATTAACATGTGTATATAACTGTAATCTCTGCATTAACTAAACACTTCAAGTGCATCAGATTTGCAGTACCATCCAGAATGCCACCATGTTCTAGGATGTGGCTGACTTTGTGTATTAAACTTGCTGCGCTCAAGAACACACTGCCTGACCTGCTCTTACTTGTTGGAAATGAAAGATCTTCTGAACTTTAAGTGGAATTGGTTTGCTGTGCGGGGAACTTCGACTATGCTGGATGACTTCCTACACACAGGACGTACTCGTGACTTTGAAGTTTTGCTTTTTGAACCGGAATTCAATTAAAACATAGAAAACAGAACCGTAAACAGTAAAGGAGCATGGTGGTGGAGCACCACTACATTATTGTTTTAGGAGAACCCTGATATGTTTTCAGATAATCTGGTGCAATTAGGCTTAAATATATATATTTTTTAATTCAAGGCACAACAGAAATATAACAAATGTTTTGTGACTTTGTAGAACATGAGGTAATACAATTATTATTTAACCTTGACGTTAAACCTTTGCTTAAACTGTGTTTAGCTTTCTTTGAGTTTATTATAATTTCTGGGTTTTTGTAGAAAGTAGATAACCCTCACTTTGTCATAAAGACTCAATGTTATACAGGCTCATATCGCTATATTGCATATCTGATAAATTATAAAACATATTGAATTAGTTTTCATAACCATTTTCATGTCATGTTTCATATGTGGTTTCATTATAAACATCCCTGATGTTGCATTCATTCATAAAACATAAATCTCTCGTACACAGCAATACTTTGTATGAGCGTGGCTTATGCCTACCTCTTTGACATCTTTAAATATCCTTGCAAACTCTTCGTTGATGGACAGGCTTCGCCTTTCGATGTCCCCCCTGAGGTTTCTCCTTGTGCGTAAACTGTTCTCCGTGAAAAAGACAGACAGCGCTTTCAACGCCTCCAGCATCTCCTAAAACCACACCGAATATATTCATGAAGGACCAGAACAAAATAAACCAGATCAAGGCATGGCTAGATTCATTAAGATACGACGCCACTTTCAGGTGTTGTAGCAGCAAATTACAAATAGAAACAGTGCAAGTCAAGGCAGAATGATAATACGATAACAAGTGATATGCATAGAGTATAAGGCTGGCTATTAGGACTGGAGGTTGAATATATAAAATAGCATGGGTACAATAAGACCTGAACACTATTATAATTATTACCCATACAGCAATTAGCATAACCTGAAAGGCCTCCAGAATCTCCCGAAACAACACAGAAGAGGCCTATATGTCAGATATCATAAAAGCGTTGCTGGATTCATTATAAAGGTTTGACACCTATGCATAATGGAGAGAATACATAGACTCTATTAAATAATAACAATTTAATTAGAACTGCACACACCACAACCGACATTTAACATTAAAATGCAATAAATACCATGAATAGTGGTTGGTACTATGGGGGTAATAATATGCTTGTCACCTTGTCATTGTCCAGCCGTGTCTCCAGGATCTTATTCAGCTTCCTGGACAGCGGGTTGTTTTGTTGCGGTTGTACATTTGCGTTCTGGACAATCTCGGCCGACATTTCCACCTTGTTTTCGGACATTGTAAAGGAAAGAAGACCAAAACACAACCAAAACACACACCTCCACGTCGACTTCCTGGAAACGACCGCGTGCGGCAGGAATTACGTTCCGTGTAGACCTAAGGGATGAGAGGTTCCGGGACTCTCGTGTTGTGGAAGAGCGCGTACAATTATAAATAACTAGTTATAGTCGTTAATAACCTTCCTCATATGGATAATAGTATTTATATTTAAGATAAATAATTTAAATACATGTACAATAACCGTTATTTCGTATATATATATATAAATCACTCTCAAACTCTCTATATATATGTGTATGAGAGAGAGAGAGAGAGAGAGAGAGAGAGAGAGAGAGAGAGAGAGAGAGAGAGAGAGAGAGAGAGAGAGAGAGAGAGAGAGAGAGAGAGATTTATATAGAAGCATATTTTATGTTATACTTCATGTGGATTATAGTTCACCTTGTTATAAACTGTATCTAATCTTTCTATATATGCTGTGTGTGTCTGCGTGAGAGAGTGGTATGAGAGATTTATATTTCACCTTTTTGTTTTTGAGAGAGAGAGAGAGAGAGAGAGAGAGAGAGAGAGAGAGAGAGAGAGAGAGAGAGAGAGAGAGAGAGATTTATATAGAAGCATATTTTATGTTATACTTCATGTGGATTATAGTTCACCTTGTTATAAACTGTATCTAATCTTTCTATGCTGTGTGTGTCTGCGTGAGAGAGTGGTATGAGAGATTTATATTTCACCTTTTTGTTTTTGAGAGAGAGAGAGAGAGAGAGAGAGAGAGAGAGAGAGAGAGAGAGAGAGAGAGAGAGAGAGAGAGAGAGAGAGAGAGAGAGAGAGAGAGAGAGAGTGAGTGTGTGTGTGTGTGTGTGTGTGTGTGTGTGTGTGTGTTGTGTGTGTGTGTGTGTGTGTGTGTGTGTGTGTGTGTGTGTGTGTGTGTGCAGCAGGGTACTATGGTCTTACCTGGAGACATTTAAATGTTACATTTAATTTTTATAGTTTTAATTATTATTATTTTTATTTAAAAAGTAGGCTGCTATTTATTCGTGAGTCAACCTATTTTATTACTGTGGATTGGCAGTAAATACATTTACGTTTTCCATGCCAATAAATTGCCCGTTGAATCTTGCAATTTGAGAGAGCGCGAGGGAGGCATGATCAGAGAGAGGGAGGGAGGGAGTTATGCGAGAGGGAAAGAGAGGGAGGGAGCTATGCTAGAGGGAGAGAGAGGTGTCCAGCCCCTGGGTGGGATCTGAATAATGATTGATGGTCACCTCCAGAGAGTTTCCCAGACCAGCCCACCAGCTCCACCGGACCCTAGGAATACCGAGACACGGGATCCCACTCCCAGCAGCAACACGTCCCGGACCCTCACAACTACAGGCTCCCCACGAGTCATCTTCTCGCTATGATCTCACACGGAGACGGATAAAAGCCATTCCCGCTGCCGTTGTATAAACCGGGACGCTATGTTCGTCGGGACTATCATCTGCTTCCACTAAACAGAAACTTTTCCAACGGACTCGACACGGGAGAGTAGAGGCAAATGGGAACATACGTCCGACGACTTCTCGGGCACGGTTTATTTCTTCCAACATGTAAGTGTTATGGTCTCCGTTCATTCCACGCAT